>NC_089742.1:38375512-38378012 GCF_040412425.1 Macrobrachium rosenbergii | reverse complement strand
TACTGTCTGCAGTACAGCTGTCCTGAAAATGATTGACGATATGCGGACGATATGGGATTACTGTATTAATTTTGAAGCTCAAGTAGAACTCTGACTTAATTGGTAAGCAAATCTGCCGTGTTGCATCTACCCCACTTTTTACTGTGCATTACAAACACTGAATTTTATAAATCCTAATATATCTTCAGAGATAGTATTAGTACTGCCTGATCCAGATCTTGTGTGGTGCCAGCACTGGAATATTAAAATCCAAGTGACTTTTATATACCAGATAGTAATTGCTGTAAGTAGAACTCTTGTTTCTCTCTTGAAAATGGTAATCATGATTTGGCCATCTTACACTAGCTTTATGGTAACACCCCTTTTCATCCCTAGTGTCAAAGGGTCTCGAATCAGAGGTGTTGTTCCCTTTATGAAACTGTCTTCCTGGACATAAAACCAAACAAAGTGAAGTATTTTAGTTATGTTGGTGGCCAAAACTTGAAGTGCGAATGAAATACTTTTTACATACTTTTTACCATGCATCTTTATATAGTTGAACTTTGGGTTTAAGGGACAGTTTATTATTGGTTCCACCTGCGCTGTATTTTGGTTATCGTCATCATTTTATTTCCTTTTCGTTTATCGCATGGAAGCTTGCCAACCAACTTAATGACCGATTGGCTAGTACCGTAACAACGTGTTAGTCTTAATAATTACACCTTCCATTGACCGTGCACTTTTCTTCCTTGAACACCCATTATTTGCGTCTCTCGTGCCTTAAGCCGTTATATTAAACCATATGTATGCTAAACGCCATCGGAGCTTGTTCCCAACAAAGGAAAAACGAACCCTAAAGAGAAACAAATAGTTATCCGTGACCAGCACCCGTATGTCGAGCTGTCAAACCCGACGGTTAATGACTGATTAATATTATTATAGGTTGTTACCAACTTATTCCTTGGAAAAGGTTAAGTATGAATGTTCGGGTCTCAGTAAATTTACCCGCCACTTTGACGTTCAATAGACGTTGTAGCTTTTAAGAAAACTGCGTTGAAAGTCATTTCGCGTGCCTTAGCATCTCGGGTTAATGGAGTTCCAATCAATGTAACGGCTTTTGAACGATTGAGGTCAAATTATGAGTCATGGATTTCTCTTTTTAATGTTTATAAATCGTATCATGTTGATTTTATTTTATAGTATACCCGTTGCATTAATAGGAATAAGAGGTTTTGTTAAACACTATTATTATTATTACTATGGGAGACGGGATATCTTGGGAGTCGATTGATGTAAAGGGTAGCCATAACAATGAAAAAATCAGGCAACTTGCCAATGATCACGCAACTTTAGAATTTCCCAAGTCGTGTTCGTTTGTCCTTTTATATTTCTGTCTGACTCTCTTTGCGTTCAGCCATAATTCATTTCATTTCTTTCCGTTGAATTTTAGCGTGCTGTTTCGGCAACCAATTAGACATAGGTCAAGTTCAATATTAGGCGGTAAGATAGTAACAGTATTTTTCATCGGGCATAGAAAGCTTTTCAAACATACTGAAAGCATTGTAAGTATCTGATCTGACTATGCGCAAGACTATATATATATATATATATATATATATATATATATATATATATATATATATATATATATATATATATATATATATACACATATACATATATATACTATATATATATATATATATACATATACATATATATATATATATATATATATATGATATAGATATATGTATTTATATTATACGTATATATACATATATATAATGTATTTTTAATAAAAAATACCCCCTTAACTTCTCGGTATCTTCACACCTTGAAAAACGCTTATCACTATTCAGCCTGGTTCGTCAGAATACCCTCATTTCTTTCTGCATTTCGATCTAGGCGTAGTAGTGACAAGCGTTCCTGAAGTGCGAAGAAATCGAGAAGTTAAGGGGGCTATTTGGGTATTTAAAATACATATGTATCTAGTAAAAAGTGACCAGTATATTATATATATATATATATATATATATATATATATATATATATATATATATATATATATATATATATATATGCGGTATTCACCTTCAGACTTGTGTTAATGTTCGCTTGCATGTAAAACACCCATGAGCTTTGCAGGCTTAGCAGCAACTGCATGGGAATTTTTTAGTCACTGTTATGGGCGTTAGCAACATTTCTTGGCTTTACTTTTATTACAAGAACGCTGTCATAAAATATTGAACGTATTTGGGCCATTCAGCTTTTGTCCGATGTAGAATATCGTTTATATAATTTTATTACCACTGCACTCGAACAATGCCGCGAAGTTAGTGAAACAGCTTCTGCTGATACCAAACATCTGTTGATGTGTTGAGAGTTCTGTTCACTGATATAGTCAGCTCAGTGGTCTGATTAAACTTTTTAATAATAATAATAATAATAATAATAATAATAATAATAATAATAATAATAATGATAATAATAATAATAATGTGCATTGATATTTGGGATG
>NC_089742.1:38355512-38370512 GCF_040412425.1 Macrobrachium rosenbergii | reverse complement strand
ATAATAATAATAATAATAATAATAATAATAATAATAATAATAATAATAATAATAAAAGATATTGATAATGAAAAATGTTCATGATTAAAGAGTCCTCCTTGCCTTTCGATTCGCCATTTCTCTTGTTAAAACCAGTTTTCTTTCCCATTCATTGTTGGTTGTTTGTAAGCGGACAAGAGCCGGCTCTGGCACAAGGTCAAATCAAACCACCGAAACAGCAACACATTTCTAAGCCAACGTCAAGGCTTAGCTGACCTGTTTGCAAGAAATATCTATGGACTAACCCTAACAATCGTCGACGTAACTGCTTCTCATATTAGACAGTGATCAAATGGTTACTGGAACAGAGGAGACAAAGGATGCCAGAGTTTCTCATACAGAACGGAAGAAGGCTTGAAGACAAATTTCGCTATACTTCAAAATGTCTGTCGGAGCGGAAAGTCTCGCTCATGCTAACTAGAACAGGTGAGGTCAATAGCAAAAAAAAAAAAAAAAAAAATTAAAAAATCATGATAGCAAAATGTGTCACCTTGACCAGAACCCTCAAATTGTTGAGAAGTGCTGAAGGGTGTATTACATTTTTGCTGAGCAGTATAGAAGAGGTGGTTGAAAACAGGCAAAGAAATGGGCAGAAACTGTATCTTGTTGTCACTGAACTGGGTAAGTTAAAGGATACTCATTTACCCATTACCCAGATAAAGAGAGCTATACCACACTGACTCTGACAGGAATTAACAGTCATGTACAAAGGGCAACAGAGTACAGGAAAAAAGTTCACATGCAGATTCCTCGAGGAATCTTGCTGAAATATGACCTGGATAAGTATATGAATGGGGGAGGTAGAGTTAGAGGAATCCATAAGAGCCAAGAGTAGCAGATTAAGAACACCAGTGGCGTTGAAATCACAGAGAATTAACCGTATGAGTAATAGTCGACGAGAGGTGCCCTCTCACTAAAAGATCAAACTGTAGTTCTTTCGGCACAGAAGAAAAGAGGATGGCCAGATTTACAAAGTTATTAAGCACAAAGTTAATTTTTCCAGGAGTGAAGATCAAGATTATATTTAGAAATTTTAAAAAATGTCTCCTTGCCAGTAGAATTTGTCAGTAAATGTTTGATCGCTTTGTGAACTCGACGAACTGATAACAAGAGATGGCATATATAGTTTCATAAAGGAGCTGAAAGGATAATGAGAGTCAATAGAATTATCTACAGACTGGACATAGTGTTAGTCAAATGAACACATATATCTTTATGAGAAAGCAATAAAGGCGTTTGAAAAGGAAGAAATGGATTTTACGCAAGTTACTGGTGACTGAATTGGCCGAAGTCACGAACTGTTCAAGTGAAACAAGTTTTCATATCGAGAAGACTTGGCTCTGGAAGTTTGAACTCAGGAGGAAAACCAACACAATGGACACTGTCATATTCATATTTTAAGAGCTGAACGTGGATGAACCCCGGCCCTTTCTGCTGAAACATTTTGCAATATTACTCCTTTCATGCACCTACACAGATTAGATCATCAGTATTGCTTCAAACCCACTACACACACACACACTGCTCCGTTTAACCTCTATGTTGAACCCATTCGCATATCTTGGATGTTAAGTTCCTCTCTTTCTGATTCCTCTTTCACAACTTCTGTCATGCTCTTTCTGTCTTTATCTCCTCCCTTCCTAACAACTTCGAATTATGCACTCTTCACCAACCTATCGTCCTCCTTTCTTCCTTTCCATTTCAAAACCCTGATAAGTCTCTCCTATGCAAACATATCACATTTTGTTTCAATAACTGTACCATTTCAAAACACCCTGATGAAGTCTCTCTCCTATGCAAACATTATCACCACTTCTTTGTATTTCCATATTTTTCAGCTTTTCACTTCTTAAGTCAAATGTTCCATACTAACAGATCATGTTAATAACCTTTCTATTTCATTTGCATTCAATATCCACACTTCACTCCCATAAAGGAGAATTGGTTCATAGCTTCACACATTCCTACTATATAGGCTTCCATAGACGTTCCAAGGCTTTTCCCAGTCGTTGGCTTTTGTCAGTGTTTGTATGACGTTTGCTGTCATCACCAATTCTGTGGCTCTCCTCTTCTTTCATCCTGTATATATATATATATATATATATATATATATAAACATATATATATATATAAACCCTTTATTCATGTTAGAGTTTCATGCATTTAAACAATGAGAGTATATTTATAATAGGATTAGTTGCAAAATATTTGCCCAAAGACCAAACCTTTTATCTTGTTAAAAACGCTTCATCCACACGAATTGAACTGGTAAAATATGATAAGTTACATAAGACATTTTTTTTTCTCCAGATTGCATGACACATGCGTCATTTCATGAGACTAGGGGCGAGTGCCGTTCAAAGCGTCGAACGTTGTCCACTCTGCGTCGAGCCACTGCGACTTCCAGACGGGTCGTTCGCTATCGACTGAAAAAATTATTCACCGAGCGTCTGAATAGAAAGGTGAGGAATTTACGACTATATGCTAGATTCTTAGAATTGTTTCAACTGATTTATTCTTAAACAATAGTTCGATGTTATTGCGGTGGTATTTACTTTTTACGAGCTCGTAAATACACCAGTAATTGATAAATGAATTGTATAGCCTGTGGGAACTTTTTTATGTCATTATGATAAGATTTTCCGTGTGTTTATATCTAGTTACGCGTGAATGGATTTTTTTTATATAATTTTCATGCAGTTTCTTTCTTGGTAAAGCCAACGAAAGCTAGCTTAGTCTCTGAAACTTTTGTAATTCCACACCTAGGTACATCCTTGTGTCATAAAATAATCAATGATAATTATGTCGAAGACTTGATCTTTTTGTAGCTTTAAGAGGCACGAAACTCCTAGAAGTTTAATTTTTTTGCCATTGTGTACATCTTTCCTGACGAAAAAAAAAAAAATTTTTAAAGCAATATGTTCCCGCCATGTAGAATATTACTACTTTTTCAAGGCCATATAACCTTTATATGTGGTTGATTTTAGCATCTCTTAATTCCATCTCTAACGTTTATTTTACTGATTTATTTTTTTTGCCGTGTCGCTTTTTCTCCTAATCATGTTCAGTAGACATTCATGTCCTTGCTGTCGTGTTTTCCCTCACCAGGCACCTTTTAAAGATTGTAATTGATCATCAGTAAATCCTTTCGTAAGAGCTGCTGCCTACTTCTCTGAGAATTTGGTTTTCAGACGCTCTTTTCTATCTAGTTTAGTTTGTCACCCTCTGTCACATTTGCAAGTTAGCAGTTTCGTCTTTGCTCTGATGACTTTTGGATCTTAATGTAATCCAGTAACGCCTCATTCAACGCACCTGCAGGTGGGTAGGAAGTCCTAACATCATTTCGGCAAATATGTACAACACTCTCTTAGTAAGTTTTCCTTATTTTGAATAACTATGTTAGGAGGGTAATGTTGCTATCCAAGAATAACCGTCATCGATGCCCATTGGTGGCTGATCTTTCATGCAAAAGAATATTACATTACTTTGGGTTTTGTGTATGCCTGAACTACATTTGCTTCTGAGTTCTGTGCATCCTCCGATTTTGTCCAGCTAATTGAGGAACCTATACGCACATTTTTGGTAATAGATTAGATTCCATATGCACAGATGTTTTAGCTACTGTGAAGTCCAAGTGTGAATATATAGACACTTCTGATCATTGCGCCATTGAGATGGATATATCTGTCAATCAGTATATTCCTAATTCCACTATTGGAAAAACGGCCTGGCTGAAATCCGGAGCCAATTGGGATCGCATGATTGAAGCTTGTTAGGCACTTAATATTTCAGTTGTTATATTAGACCCTGATCCCAGTAAGAAGCTAAATGAAATGCTGATGGCTATTTTAATAAGACATGTCCCCAGAAAGGTAATCAAATTTAGGACAAATGACCAGCCATGGTTTGATGATACATGCAGACGAGCCTACTATGACAAACAGGCCAAATTCAACGTATGGAGACAAAATCGCTCAAATGAAAATTACACCATTTTTGTTGAGTCTCGCCTTGCTGCGAGAGAAATTACAATAATTCTTTGAAGAGGAAACTAGAAGGAATTACTCAGCCTTATCTGTGGTTGACAAAATTGGCATCATCTATCTTTGGGTCAGGCTCATCTCCCATTCCACCACTACTAACAGGTGATGGTAGAATGGTTACTGGCCCCAGGGAAAAGGCTGAACTGATTCATCGAGGTTTTCAAGCTAAGCAATCAGTTGAGGATGTTCCTCTCCCTGATACTTGTCATCCTGAAGATATTCTTACAAAATTTGCATTTCGCTCTAGGGATGTTAGGAAAATTCTGGATAATCTTGATAGGTGGGGTGCAGAAGATCCTGATGGTTTCTGTTTCTTACCTTTGTTTTTTAAAGAAAGTTTCTAGTGTGTTGTCTCCCAAAATTACCTGATTCTATAGATTTTTTTTTATCGAGGTAGTATCTTTGTGGATGAGCGCAAGCTTAGTAAAAAAGGCCGTTTCACACCGGATACGATGCTATGCGCACCACGCTACGGTAGCCATGGTGCGGCAGGTGTCTTTTGAGTCTGGCATTGTTTTAGGCGAGGCCGTTCACACCGGGTGCGAAGCTATGCTGTCGATGTCTGCGACATAGAGTTCATAGCTTTCAAGATTGCCGGGCGCGCGATTTTTGTGGACGTAGCTCGCCTCGCGCATGCGCACTTGGGTCTCACAGCAGATGTTCCCGTCTCATGGCTTAAATCTAAATATACTGTAAGTGTTATATTAACGTGGGGTATAAAGTATACCTAAGCAAATTTACTCGGAGTAAAATTTTATTTCCAGTAGTGCATGGTCAAGTTTTATTATTATTATTATTATTATTATTATTATTATTATTATTATTATTATTATTATTATTATTATTAAACAGGAGCACTTTCAAATGGGAGAAGCAAATGTCCAAAGAATATAAATGATTTCATAGATTAATATATAAATTAACGTGAAATATAGCAGTAAAGATGAACAGATTAACAATAGATACATACTTGCATGAATTGTTCGCAGACATTCATAGCGAGTATAGCTAGCATGTCTCCGTAGCATAGCGTAGCACGTTTAGCATCGCATCCTGGGTGAAACGTTCTTTATACAGTTCCTGTTCCAAAGAGTAGCATATCTGCAGACTGCAGTAACTACAGGCCAATCTCTATTCTCCCTTTGCTCTCCAGAGTTGCTGAAAAACTTATTTTTAAGCCATTTTATAAGTATCTGGAATCTTAAGGATTGTCAGCTGATAGTCAATATGCATACATGAAGCAGTGAGGTACCTGCGATGCTCTTTTGGACTTGGCATGCCATTTGCAAGGGAACCTTGATAAAGATTTTGAGTGTTGAGTAATTCAATAGATTTTAGTGCTGCTTTCGATTTAGCAAATCACAAGGCACTTATTTATAAACTTCAGAATCTCGGAGTGGGTGGATATGTTTTAGGATTGCTTCAAGATTTCCTTACAGGTAGGCAGCAGCGAGTTGCTGTGGACGGGATCTTTAGTGAACCAAGACCTATTGTGTCGAGTTCCACAGGGCAGTGTCCTTGTTCCACTGTTATTTTTAGTGTATACAAGTTATATGGTTGTTGTCCTAAAAAACAAGATTGTTCAGTATGCCGATGATGCAACACTTGTGGGTGTAGTAAAGTCTCCACTTATAAGAAATGAAGCTGCCCTCATCCTTAATCGGGGCAAGGACTGGATTAGGGAACGGTGTAGTCGGTGGGGTATGAGACTGAACTCCAGTATGAAGACACTGTTGATCAGCAGATCTTGTACAGATTTCCCATCCCATCCTCCCCTTCAGGTGGATGGAACTTTGCTAAATGAGTCTGAAGCTTTAACTATTCTAGGTGTAACTTTTGACTCACATCTAACTTTTGAGAAACATCCAATGAAAGTTTCAGCAAATGCCGGACGAATGTTAGGAATTGTTCGTAAGTCCTCATATATTTGCAACAGTGATAAAATCAGTGCAACCTGTGTTAGGTCGTTTGTTCTTCCTTTGCTGGAATACTGTTCTCCGGTGTGGATGTCTGCTTCTGCCAGAGATTTGTCTCTTTTAGATAGAGTGGTTCGTGGTGGTAGGTTTCTATTTCCTAATAGTAGTAGTTATGACTCGGACCATCGATGGATGGTCTCTTGTTCATCACTTTTTCTTAGGTTGTATTGCAACAAAAATCTTTCACATTCACAATTGATCCCTGATCCCCTTTACCTGCCGAGAGCAACCAGATTCGCTGAACAGCACCACCAATATGCAGTAAATGTGCCTCGCTGTCGAATTTCTCACTTCCGGAGGACCTTTATTCCTCACACTGTTGGACCGTGGAACAGCTTCCAAGAGGATGTCGTGCAATTGGAACTTTAGAAGTTTAAATGAAAATGCAATGCATTACTATCCTAATATTATTCTTCTTGCATTTTAATAATTAATGTATTTTTTTTCTTTTCAATAAATGGGATCTCTTCTTTCTGTATTTCACTTTACTTCGTCTTACTTCTTCCTAATGAACACCATATTCTTTGGAGGCTTGAATTTCAAGTCAGTGGCCCCTGCGGGCACGTTTGGTGTAGTTGAATATTTGCACCCGAATATTCTTTGCCTTGTTCTTTTTGTAGGCCAGCGTTCTACTTCAAAATCAACTCTATTTTTGCCTGAATCTTATGGAAATGATTAGGTATCAGCCTGCATGACTGGTGATCATTTTCCTCCGGTTATTTTGACTAGACCAGTTTAAATACCTTTACTTTTCTTCTGAATTTTATGAAACAGTGTAAGATATGTGCTGTAATTACATTAAAGTGGAACTGCATTCCGTAATGTCAGCGTCGTGTGGTGATATCTGTTCGTCAGAACAAGTTTAGTTAAAATCTTTTAACTATTATTATCAGTAAGCATGAACACGCACTAGCTCAAATGTAATAAGTCAAATTAGCCATTAATTTGCAAAGCGAGCTTACAAAAAAAAAAAAAGTCCAAATTTAAGCACAGAGAAAAGGCTTAACGAAGAACAAGGACAGATGAATAAATAAATCTGGATGCAAAAGTTACGAAGAGATTTGAAAGGACTGGAGTAGACAGAGGGTACAGCAGTGGTGAAGGTAGAAGAACCCTACAACATCCACATCCATAAACCAGCCGGGGAGACTGTTCTAGTAGTAAAGTACACAATGAACGACCCCACCAGAGGAGGTCACAGTCATTCCAAGGCGCAGACACTAGAGGTATTGATAGGGGAAGTTCGTTATTGATATTAACGTGACTTGTGAAGAATAACCAAACGGGATCCCTTCCAGCAATGGTCTGAAGGTATAATTAATTGCCGATGGTAGGAGAAAGGGAAATACGGCCTCTTTCAGTCATTTTGTTCATAAGGTAAGGGGCCGTTCAAAAATTACGTAACGCCTTGTGGGGGAGGGGGGTATGGTGAAGTGTTATGAGCGTGACAGTTGGGGGAAGGGGGTGCAGCCATAAGTTACATATCATTTTCAGATTTTTTTCCTTTGTTTCTTTTGAAAAGATGTTACTGTAGAAGGACAAAAGAGAGATAGTAAAGATTCTGCAATAGACTTGTATTATATTTTAGTAATACTGAGAATATGGTATTTATTTTTTTGTGCATAATTATATGTTTAAAAAATATCACAAACGCAACCCTTGTTTGTACTTCAACATTTTCTACTGTATGTATTACATGGCATAGAATAATATCACAAACTCATTCCTTTTCTGATCTCCGACATTCTCTACTTTATGCATAAATATGATTTAGAAAAATATCACAAATTGAATTAATCCTCTTCTAAACATTGCACAAGAGAACATTTTCTTATAATTTCCAGGCATTAGGCTAGACTTTAATATATTATTGCATTAAAAAGGGAACATACTAATTCGGGGAGGGTGGGTACTACAGTAGATGACATTACAATTTTCTAAGGGGGGGTTGTCTGCACATGTGTTATGAGGCGTGACAAGGGGGAAGGGAAGGGGGGGATAAAAAACTGCTAAAAAAAGTGTTACGCAATTTTTGAACGGCCCCTAAAGACCCAGTAAGGCTGCGCATATCCGAACGGGAGAAATAACACGAAGGCTTGCGAACGATACCAAGTATTCTAGAACCTTCGACGATATTCTTTCAGGGCTTCGAAAAGAAAAATGAAGCTTAAAATCAACGGTAACACAGAATATCGTCAAATATTCAGTATAATCAAGCACAGTGTTACTTATGCGTCATTTTCTAATACCGTTTATAATTTCGATGTTTTTTTATGTCAATTCAAAGTTGAATTTTGGTCTGCCTCCCCTCGTGAAATATTTTTTTCTGGCCATTGTAAGTTCGGAGTGAACTTGCTTTGAACATTGTTTTACTCTCACTATTTTCAAAAGTCAAGTGCATTATAAATAAGTAGAGATAAATTGATTAATCTCATTCTTCGTTATCTGAGCACGAAAGTTCTTATATGGCCAGTGATAGGTTGATAGGTCAGTGGAGTTTAAATCACCATGTTTCGTTTTGTTCTTTTTCGTAATCTTATCTCTTCTGATATATCTTCAAAATATTGTATTTAAATCTAAAAATGTTTTGTAATAGTTAATACACCCAGATATGGCAACTTTGTATATTTCTATTATGAATTTTGTTGATGAGGCTTCACTTTCACTTTGTTTCACTTTGTTTGGTTTTATGCACAGCCCTCCACAGGGATAATTCCATCTCTGGCGGACCCTTGTACTGTTTTCAAAATAAGGTGCTTTTTATATCCAGTGTAATTGTCTTTCAGTGTTTTCTCGTCAGTATCGTAGCTCCTGCAGAATAGGAGAGTCTTTAGTTCTTTTTTTTTAAATTTGCTTTCTTCTTATTAAATTGCATAGATTATTAGTCAAAGCCATGATCCGTATTATTTTTCACCTTTGACACATAGTCTTGATATACTGTGCACTTATTGCCATCATATGTTTGATGTTTATTATCACTATGACCTTTCTTTACACAATTTTTACACTTGAAGATGTTGCTAGCACATTCATCTGATTTGTGATTTTCACCACATCTAGGGCAAGTTTGGTCATTTCTACAATTTGTTGCGCTGTGACCAAAATCCTGATAATTATAGCATTGATAGGGCATGTAACAGTCGAATACTTTGCAACCTCTATACAGCGTACACAGTTTGACACCTCTATCATAGATAGCCTTTCGTATTTGTGGTGTGCATTTGATGGTACAGTGTTTATATATGTCATCTTAGCTATCATTTCCTTTACAATTTTCGGGTCGTCATTTTCAGAAATGAGGATACATATCCATGGATTTTTCTTTACAATGTTATCGACAATGTCATCTTCATCCTTCGGGACATAGACTACTTTTATTTTTGGTTTAAGTTCACCCTTCTCATTTACTGATATATTGATGATATTCTGAATCTCCATTTTTGCCTTTTTTTTAAGTTTTTCCCGTCTGGAAATCTTCCAAATAAGTGTCCATCTCTTGTTGTTTTAACCTGTTCAACTGGCGCCGTTATTTTACTCATAATTTGTCTCTTTTCATTAGCTGCTGTGCTCTCTTCGTTTGTAGATCTGATCAGAAGCACTTTTTTGTCTTTAGTGATTCAGCATAAGTTTTGTCCATGCTTGTCATGGTCTTTACATCTTTATCAACATTATCAATTTTGTTTTGGATTCATCTATGGTGATCATTACGTCACTAGTTTTCTGAGTCGAATCCTGAATCAACTTTGTTAATATCTGTGTTTTCTTTTATTTCAAGTTCATCTTCAACGAGTTTTTCGTTATAACAGATGTACAATATTTTGTCACTATGAAGTATGGGTGTATCTGACCTCGATGCCTGAACATTCATAATGGAACCATACGTCACACATTTCACAGCCAGTTCCTTCCTCATCAACTTCCCCAGAGCAATGTCCGCAGGTTGCTGACTCTCTCTCGATTTGGGTTGACTCATCCTTCTCTAGAATTTTATTTAACGTTCCATCTTTACGTGCTGTTTCGATAATTATGAGATAATGTTCGTATGATAGTTTGATCTTCCCTTTACTCGATTTAATTTCTACAGTATTCATTTTCTCATTTTCCTTCCTCTTCCTCATATACACTTTGAACATCACGCAAGTCAGGCACTTTTCACGGAGCACTTCACAGACACGTCCTACCCTCTTCCTTCTTCTTCTTCTTCTTGGCTTAAATCCCTAATCGGGTTCAATGTTTTTAATGAGTCTTCTCTCTGTTTCTGTCTTGAACGGCTCATTTCCCATTTGGCTTTGGCAGATGTTGTGTGGAAGGATACCCTTTATTTCTCCACTATTCCCTGTTTATCCAGGCTTAGGGCCGACACTGAGTTTGGCCTCCCCTTTCCCCCTTTTCATCAACAGCTAAGAAGAAAGAAGATGACTCCATCCAAATTAACCCTGTGATTGTTCTGGTCGTGCTATTACAAAATTATTTTAGGTTTAAATATAATATTAGGCCGAATTTTTTTTTAAACATTCCTGCATACAGAAAGGGCAACAACGCCAACCACGATACCGAATGTTCCTTGACCATTCCAAATGTTTCCTGATAAAATCCGCCACTCGATGGAAATTTGCAGTTTCATTTCATTGAAAGGATTCCTCGTAAGCACCACAGTTCAGTTTCAATATTCCCTGGACCGGCTGAGAGTTTGAGACCGTCACGACTTGTCGGTAAATCTCTTTCACCAATTATTTCAGTCCAACTCGGGCTGCATTATCCGATTCCATAGCCTGCTCATTGTCTGAGCAGTAGACACCCCATTAACAACTGTTGAACTGTATACCATATTTCCTTTCATTAGCTATGATCAATATAAATGAGAGTAAAAACCTGTGATTATCTGCCAGAAATATAGGAATGAAAATATCGCACGTATCATTAACAGTTGTTGAACTGTTTACCATGTTTCCTGTCATTGCTTATGATCAATGTACGTCAAAGTAAAAACTGTGATTATACGACAAATTATAGGGATGCAAATAAAACGCGTATTTTGATGATTAATTTCATAATCGTTCGTTCATTATTTGTTCACATATTACCTTTTCTTTCGCAGTAGAAAGGTCTATGGTCGACTCATGGAAAAAACATGAGTCATTTGGTCTGTAGTACTAAAATCACGAGAAATTATGGTGTTGGTTGACTTGTAAATCTATAAGTCTTTTTGTGACTTATTTATATCGAGATTTATTCACCATTACTTTACACATACACACTGACAGTCTAAACAGGGGCTTTATATGTCAAAGAAAATTTGTATTTAACCTACCATGTTCTATAAGGCATAATCCTCGTTGAGGGGTTCATTAATCTTTATTGGTTATAAGCCATTGCTTACCCAGCATCTATTCATCATGTCCGATTCCGGAAAATCTTTTCAGCCTGACTTGTTTACAAGGTATAGAGAGCCTCTGTTGCCTATGGTCCCCCGAAAATGATCTGTGCATAATTGCATGTTGCTACTGAAAAGACTTGGTCAATTCATCACCGACCCGACTTCCATGGCAATCAAAACAAAGTTTTGGTCTTTATGTAAACCTTGTTAATGTCATACAGTCATATTAATGTCATTGAAGGGTGAAATGATATTCAGGATTATATGCTTAGAACAGGACAGTGGTTCTCATATGATAAGCTTTCCGTAGGGGGGTAACGCCGGCAGTGCACCTCACGCGGTGCATGTTGGCATCACTTAAGGTTCTTTGGAGCGTCCCTTCGGCCACATGCTGCAACCCCTTCCATTCCTTTAAGTAACCTTTCTTCCATTTTACTTTCCACCGTCTCCTAACAATTGTTTCATAGTGCAACTGCGAAGTTTTCCTCCGGTTACACCGTTAAAACCTTTCTACTCTCAAGTTCCCTTTCAGCGCTGAATGACTTCATAGGTCTCAGCGCTTGTCCTTTGGCCTAAATTTTATGACCCAGTTCCAGTTTCATATGATAAGCTTGCTGGTAGATGAAATTGAACCTAAAATTATTTAGCCTTGTTTTCGCGTTCCAAGTCATAATTACTCGAGATTAATGGTGTCGTCATATAAATTTTGAGGAGAGTTATTCAGTATTTTTTTACGTAGAGACCAATGAAAAAAAATCACCTAAAAAAATCCAGATTATAGGGGCCAAGAAAACGGGACAAGGGAGAAAATTCCAAAGTAATTGCAGGTAGAGTGCAGTCCGACTGATCTAGGCCATAGGTTTTAAGAATAAAAGAACGTGGAAGACAGTTTCTTTAGCTTTCAACACAGATGCTCAGGCACACACCTAGTTTCTCATATCCCTGGGATCAGGGCCATCTCTGTTACTTGTATTTCAGCGTTTGCATGAAATGCGTGTATAATCTTGTAAATGTTCCGGACTTTTAAGAGAATGTAAATTGCTCCGTCTGATTCTGAGTTTGCTGGACTCCAACATTCTATTTCGTGTTGAGTCGTCAGGGAATACGGGATCAAAACTATAACTTTCAAAACTGAATTTGTTACTACATCTACATACTTACGTTGCTATGGATAAACTAAACGTTGTATTAGATATGCATTTGCATGCTTAAGGCATGCGGTTGTAAATTACTAACGTTCGCGCTGCTGTCCATTAATTTTAAATTTGAAAAGTAAAAGCCTGCAATTATGAACACATTTTACACACGCAGTTGTATTAATGATTAAAGCACGTGTCTCAACACCAGTTTCATTTTTCTGATCAGCGAAGACACTCTAGTGGTGGTATTAATAAAAGCTTCCCTGATCGGTAACCCTGCTCTCTGCCTGTGATGCTTTATGCTTCGTACGATGAAATGGTATAGAAAAGACGTACAGCAGAAAATGATATTGAAGTTCTAATGAATTTGTCCTGGTAGAGACAGCCTCTATTGTTACATGCAGTTGATATTTAAAAACTGAAGTAAGTTAGAGGCCCTTTTTTTTGTTTTTCTTAAGGAAACTCATGATGCCATGCCAGAAAAACCAACAGCTCAGTTTTGTCAAGCTACCAGATTATATTCCCGGTTGAAGTTCTCAAAGCTCGCTGTAAATAGAAAGCCAGTATAGCTGTAAATTGTTCAATCAATAAGCGAAGCAGAAACGTTAGTTACATGCTTTCAACATTCTGTGTGAACTCCGTGGCCCCTGGAGGAACAAAGATCGCCCACCAGTGTTCCGTACGAGTAAATTAGCTTTAGTAAACGCTCCCGTGTCCACATGCATTAACAATCTTTATTTTTCCCCCCTCTGCAAGTTGAATGATATTCAGGGCTCGACTAAAATGAGTGCGCATGCGCAAGTTGGTAGGGCTTCAAGGTTTTCGAAAAGCCCTTTGTTGGCCGAGTCGCTTGAGCTTCAGACTCTCACTCGATGGGCCGGAGTTCAGTTCCCGCGGCCGGCTGATGAAGAGTCAGAGGAATTTATTTCTGGTGATAGAAATTCATTTCTCGCTATAATGTGGTTCGGATTCCACAATAAGCTGTAGGTCCCGTTGCTAAGTAACCAATTGGTTCTAGCCACGTAAAAATAAGTTCTAATCCTTCGGGCCAGCCTAGAGAGCTGTTAATCAGCTCAGTGGTCTGAAGTAAAACTAAGGTATACTTACTTACAAGGTTTTCGAAGAATCTCAGCCAACCTGATCACCGATGTTGGTCTTTTCTTCTTGAAAAGAAGGATTCCTGGTGGGCAAAGTCTTATCTGTAGAACCTACTGGAATCTTACTTATAATAATAATAATAATAATAATAATAATAATAATAATAATAATAATAATAATAATAATAATAATAATGTATGAAATCTCATAACACAGGAGTAACTAAAATTGTGAAAAAATCCACATTTATGT
The DNA here is from genome assembly GCF_040412425.1 of Macrobrachium rosenbergii. NCBI lineage: Eukaryota > Metazoa > Arthropoda > Malacostraca > Decapoda > Palaemonidae > Macrobrachium > Macrobrachium rosenbergii. The sequence goes on along the minus strand of NC_089742.1, from coordinate 38,356,588 downwards.
AAGTGTAAATATATATATATATATATATATATATATATATATATATATATATATATATATATATATATATATATATATATATATAACAGGATCTTTTGAGAATCTATCCGATTCTGCTTGTCAGTCTAACCACCACCACCACCAATAATAATAATAATAATAATAATGTCTTCTTATTCTTCATTGTCACGATTCTGTCGCATTTCTCTTCATCTTTTGAAAAATTCAACCAAACCATGCCCATATTCCCTCAGGGTATAATAGTCTCTCATAACTATGTATTTACAATGAAAAACAGAGGTTTTGTTCTGTAAAAAAAAAAACTTTTAGCTAACAGGTAAACCTTGAAAATCGTAAAATATATATCACCACTTTTTTACAGTACTAATATACGGTTATTAATCTTTTATTGACGCAAAAACACACACACGTGCCTTAGAACTGAGCACGGTCAAACACTGGATGTTGGTTGCAGAAAGTACGTGACTCAGCACAAATCACCAAAATGTAGGGAACATTCATATTTGATCACGTAACAGATATACAAACAGGTAATATCTAGTCTTTCTGTCTATCCATTAATAAATGGGAAAAATAAAATGGAAAACATTTATCAAAATGTTAAGAAAACAGTAGAAAAATTGATATATGTCGTTCCTCTTCGCGTTCCCTTACAGAGCTCTTCATTGAATAATGGGGCAGATATAAAATAATAAAGATTGAGAGAAAGAAAGAAGGTACAGAATGACATATAGTTTCACGTTATTGTGTTAAATAAATGTCATTATGACCTTCGCTTTCTGTGACATATAGCTTCTCAGTTTTTGGTGAACAACGATTCTCGCTTTGTGAAGATTCCAGTGATGTCTTATTTTTGTATTTCAGACTTGCACATTAGAATGAAATTAATGAACATTTCCATGTACAAATACTGTCTTTATAATAGAGATAACAATATTATTATTATGACTTAGATTTTATGATAGCTGCATCTATGGGCATGTTGCATACTTTCGATTATGACGCAAGGTAAAAGGTTTAAAAAATCCGACTGGATGTTTTTTTTATAGCGTGGG
>NC_089742.1:38300512-38353012 GCF_040412425.1 Macrobrachium rosenbergii | reverse complement strand
TTTTTATGATATTTACACCTAGTAACTATGTTGATACTATTTGAAAATAGATACGGTTCTTTTTTCGGCAAACATCAATTTATTCACAATAACACACAATAGTCCCGAAACTCCATTGGTAGCGTACTTGCAACATAAAATCTCCAGCGATAAACCGTCTTTCTTTAAATAGCTTTCCACGCGCGAATCTTGTTCATTCACCGAGTAACAAAGATTTATGTTGCAGAGTGAATTACTTGCATATAGAGTATTTCATTCTCTAATTGGAGCTTTGGCGGATGTTGAATTGCTCCGCCCTTAGCAGCCTGCGATGAAAGAGGGCGAACATCAATAAAAGACTAACGATGTTTTCATGCGCAATTTGTCCCTCTAGATTGCCTAAAAACTAAGGTCTTTTTGCGATTTATTTGTTGTCAATGTAGATTGCTTCAATAGTATGAGGAATACTTTATTTTACCTTTGTTAGCTCTCGTAAAGATATTTGCGAGGAGCAGTTATTTCATGGAACATCATATTTTTTCTTTAGATGTATGAAATTCCATGAGTTTTCAGCGAGACAGCAACTATGTGTATAGATTAGGTTTAAGTGCATCAGTGATGAGTGGTGGTTGAAGGTGAAAGCTTTTGGGTCAGTGTGAAACTTCTGAAAACCAAATTATTCTAACAATATAATGTACTCGATTTAAAGAACCACTATCAAATTGTCATTCGTGGGATTCTTCTAGGACACTACCATGGCACCATGAAGGAATTTTTCGTCCAGTGTTCAACCCAACACACTTCCTAAGAGAACCTGTTTTCATTTGTAAGGGAAATGACAGCTAAACCCTCGTAACAGACCTATAGGCCTAACGAAATGGAGCTCGGAGTGGTTTAGTCTCTGCATACCCTGAGAGACAAACTCTCATTGTAACACGGGACGGTCTGTTGCAATTCTGTTTTTAGACTTCAGGAACCTGTTCCCCTTTTAATTTCCATTGATTTTTGAAAGCATACATTTTGTATTTGTGTGTCTGTATTTTTAAGGGTTTGAGCCCGATTTATTATATCATATATATGTTATTTTATTTTATTACGTCATAGATTTTAAATGTAACAAATAGGTATGTATGTATGTGTGTACGTATGGGCAGTGTGCGCGTTTGCGTGTATATATACTCACAGAAAGCGAGATAGGTTATTACTTTTCATGACTGAAGATACAGCCATCAAAATAGGAAAAAACTTATTATCTTGTCGTGGTTTATTTTCTCTATTTTTTCCAAAATACCCTTACCCAAGGAGAGAGAGAGAGAGAGAGAGAGAGAGAGAGAGAGAGAGAGAGAGAGAGAGAGAGAGAGAGAGAGAGAATTCCGTTTTTTCTTCCTGCTTCTATAATTTTTTTAGGGATGTGTAAAGCTTTCATCTACTATTCCATGAGAAGTTAAAAGGGAATATCTCTTGGTTCTGTTAGACTTGAGTAAAACCCCCACAGTCGCCAATGGCGTGTTCTTTGCAATGTTCGTTCACATAGGAAACATTCCACAAGTATCATGTCACTTAAAGGAACTTGAGTGTTATAAGGTCTCGTCGCGGTACAACATTATCCTAAGTGCTGTTTTACGGCCAGGGTTAATTGCATGATACTTAGGTACCTAAGTTTTTTAGCCAATAACGCTTTACCGGGAATACCAGAAAAAAAAAAAAAAAGAATAGAGAGTATGTTGTTCTGATTATAAATCTGTGAGGCACGCAATCATGGTGGTGAAAGGGTGATACATGTTACACTCTTAGGTCTAGGCTATGCGTGATGTTTACAGGATATGTTTATTCATACCGGATTTATATTCACAGTTTATGGTGAATAGTGTTGTAGCAGTGTGCACAGAAGGGTGAAATAGCACTGTAGTAACCACAGCTTCAAATATCAGTTACAGGCTCATGGAATCAAAGGTCAAGAAGAGAAATGGCCCGGCTAAATCAGGCATCGTCCACTTCAGGTCCTCCACAAAATTCAGATCGGTTTTATGGCTGCAAGTGTTTATCTTAGTTATTTACGTCTGTTCGGCATCGAAGATCTACAAGAAGCTTGGTCAAGGGTTATGCGGAGCGAGCTGGTTCACCTGCTCTGTTATAAGTATCATCCAGTGCGCAGCGATTTGCAGCCAAAGTAAGTATTGCGCACCAGTGACAATTTCCTGTAAGTGGGTAGAGTTTTGTTTTATACTCGGTGGGTGAAAGAATGTCCATCCTAATGCCATTATCTGTCAAAACATAAATAGATAGATAGGAAGATAAATATATGAATAAATGACAAAAGCAAGGAAAGAAATCATGACAAATTGTAACAAGGCGGTAACGTCAGAGCTTGTTAACGGAAAATAAATGGTCACCAGATTTGCTGGTGGCTGATCTCCGTGGTGTTAATGCGTAGTGTGGTGGCCTAACTGTCTTGCGTGGCCATATTATCGGATTAGTGACTAAAGCTGTACCAGTAAAAAGAGACAAGTTCACCATGTGTTGGACAGAAAACGACCTACAGATGGAGATGCCCTTCAGTAGATTTCTGGAAACACTTAAGAAATTGTTATGGGAAAATGCCACATCGTTGCCAACTCCCCTGAAAAAAAGTTCCAAAATCCTTTTCCAGTGAAGATGTTCATCAGTATATATATATATATATATATATATATATATATATATATATATATATATATATATATATTATATATATATATAATATATATATATATATATATATATATATATATATATATATATATATATATATATATATATATATATATAATGTACTATAAATATATATTCTGGCTTGGCATCAAAATGATACTTTCACATTTTCTCCTTGGCAAAAATTTAAATCCACTTGAAATTTTAGGTGTTTGAAATTAAAACTCCGGTCTCATAACTCCAAAATTATTGGCTGCATATTGGTAACTAATTTATGTCTCAGATTCCCCGCCCTCCCTCCAAAAATTAATATATCTAAAATTAAATTGTCCACGAACAATTAAAAATGTCAGTGTATGAGGGTGACGGCACTACTCATACTTTTAAGCAATGGTGTTTCTCATTGGATGGGTCGATATCGTACTCGCTAGCACTCTCCCAGGCCCGCGTTCGATTCTCCGGCCGGCCAGTGAAGAATTAGGGGAATTTATTTCTTGTGATAGAAATTAATTTCTCGGTATAATGTGGTTCAGATTCCACAATAAGCTGTAGGTCCCGTTGCTAGGTAACCAATTGATTCTTAGCCACGTAAAATAAGTCTAATCCTTCGGGCCAGCCCTAGGAGAGCTGTTAATCAGCTCAGTGGTCAGGTTAAACTAAGGTATACTTAACGTTAGGCAGTTAGGCAATAGTGGGATTCAGCCGGTTCGTTCGTGCGAACCCTCTCACGGAATTTTATGAGTTCGGCGAACCGGTAAGTGTAACGACCAGTTGACCATTGCCCCTGGTAATCGTGACATCAGACTGGTTCCCTGCCTGAGAGGGAAATAGGAGTATGATTAGGTATAGGGGAAGCACAACAATCACTTAAATATATATTGTAGTGTACTATGTCTTTTAATTAAATTTTACTGACGTTTACATATTCTTCATGTGTAGCCTATATTTCTTTCGTGTTTCAGGTCATACTGATCTTGGTGACAGAGAATGTATAAGAATGTATGACATTAATAATATTATGCTTATTCATAACTGTCTTTTTTTATCATTATTACTATATTCACTTTTAATTTTAAACTTATTCACAAGAAGTGTAGCTGTATCTTCTTGCTCATGTTTTCTTTCATATGATATTGTTTATTAGAAAGAAAAAAAAAACAGCGATAACGTAACTGAAATCATTTATCTTTTCCAGAAAATGACTGAATTAAACATTTTGCCAGATAAAAGCGCAATTCCTCAAGAAATTACGCTAGCTGCTAGATTGAAAATCTGGCCGTTTTTTTCGATAAATACTCTATATCTAACGACTTTTTCTCTAATTTGGCGAACGACTACCATCTACTGGTCACTCATGGTCAGTAGCCATCCTATAACGTGTCGCTAGTGACTTAGTGCACATCGTGTAGGCCTATTTCAACAAGCGGTCGAGCAGGTGTGCTTCTATGTGTACCATGCTTGCTTTCCCAATACATTCCTATATAATTTGTATTGTTAGACTACACTATAATATAACTAATGGTGCGGTTCAGTAGGTTCGGTAATTCAAGAAATGTTTTATGATTATGCACGTTATTTGATCTAGGCCTAGGTTAGAAGTCTGCCCGGTCCGGGCCATAAGATTTTATCACAAAATCTTTTTAAAGATATCTGATTCAAACACAGTTGGCAAACCTAAATCTAGTCTAAACTTTTCTCTTACTGTTATAAATCTAGATTATATAGTCTCAGCATACTACTGTAGTAATAAACTGAATTTGACTTATGTCTGTGCTATGTGGTGTATTATATGAATGATATAATTTGCAATGAACAGTGATAAACTGTAAGAAATTATTAAGTTTTATGATTCCAAGACTTTAAATACTAAAAAGAAGTGTGTTATATAATTATGAAATGATCACGTGAATTAGTGAACACTACCAGTTATAGGCCTACACCGTTATTTTCTAATGCTCTTCAAGCCAGAAGTTTAACTTTGACAAGATCTGAAAAGCTAATAAAAAAAGGACCATTAAGGCATTTTAAATGCTCAAAGAAAGTAAGGGAACATATGAAAGGGAAATTGGTGTCAGAGCTGCTTCAGATACTTTCGGGATATCCAGTTTGTTGAAAACAACAAAGTCGTTAGCCTTCCTCGTCAAAGCTACTCGAGGCAGTAATAGAAAATATGAAAAACAGGTTGATGAACGGTGATAGTTTAATATCAAAGAACAATGAACAAGATGACAAAATTCGTGGGCTGATCAATTTGCTCGAGCCCAGTTCGTGGAATATTGAGGAAGTGGTTGTACCTTGGAGAGCTATTGAGGAAAAACTGAGGGAATTTAGTCAAGTTTTTCATCATGAAATCTGTATCAATGATTTTTGGGACTACGTGGAAAAAGTCTTATAAAATTCTATCAACCCTGCGAAGCCCGAGGTTCCTCAGTGTATACAGAAAGCTCAAAATAGCCTATTATCAGAGCTATTGCTGACAGTTCTGTTGAGGCAGAAAGGGTTTTCGAGAATGAATATCATATATTCATATAAAAGGAGTCGCCTCATAGTTGAAAATGTAGCTAATCTTATGATAATTAATCTGGCCTCCCGTTTAGCTCATGAAATGCCACTCCTTTGGTCAGGACGGGCTTTGAAGAAACCACTCTGCTGATGACAACAGGGTAAAGAGAAAGAAAGATAAAGACACTGATACCAGTCAAGTCGCTATTTGGAAATATTTAAAGTAAAATGTTACAAAATTTATGTTAAAAGATTCCAGTAAAATTTGATTTATTACTTTTTCTTTTATAAAGATTTGGTTTATTATTTTTTCGTCTATAGAATAGCAGCATTGAATGCCAATACATCAAATACTAAAGTATTTTATTTTTACCTTCGGAAGAATACACATAATCACAAAATCTATATAAACAGTAATATACATATGATTTATAAGAATAGTAATGATGATTGAAAAAAGCACCACATTCAAACGTGTGTATTGGTACATAGATATATCTTCATGTTATTAAGCTCATTACTTATATAGTCTAGCAATATAGACACTCCTCAGTATCATTATAATGATGCTTGACTACCGTTTAGACATTTTATTTGGGAAATAATTATAAATGATAATTTATTTGCTAGAATCCAAGATCAACGTTTGAACCTAATTAGAGCAAATTTGACACGCTTCTTGTGATAGAACCGGCTGACAAAATATTTGAGTCCCTACACTGCTTTTAAGACAAATATTACCTCACATTAGGTAGTCGATGCCCCTTTGAAGTAATTTCAAAGTAATATAAAAAAAATGCCAGATAATCCAACTACTTCAAGGTACGAATGTTAAGCGAGTCCATTTTCCTTAAATTAGCGTTTCTTTGAGGTGTGTACATAAATTTTAAAGGCTGGAGTGAAATGGCAGTTGGTATTACTGATTCCTGATATTATAGTGCATGTGGCCAGAAGCTTTCCCGCAAATTACCACTGCATTAATGGAGCGGATTTTCGGCCACTTAGACTCATTAAAACTGTACTTAAAAATTCGGCCAAAGGGTATGCCCTAATTAGTCTTGCACGCAAACCCTGTAGGGGGCCAGCGCCGTCAGTGCACCTCACGGGGTGCACTGTAGGCATTACCAAAGGTTCTTTGCAGCGTCCCCTAGCTGCAACCCTTTACGTTCTCTTTATAGTGCAGCAGATTGCTGTAAAAATCGTTCAGATAGTGAAACAAGCATGAAATTGCACAAACATTCCTAAGACTACGCTCTCTTAGAAGGCGCTGGCCACCTGAAAATCAAGATGGCGGCTATTTTTCAAAATGTACGCCATCTATGTTAATTCACACTGGTTTGGAGCATCTATTGGATGGAATATGCCAGTTTTTTTTTTAAACCTCGACTTTAGGTTATAAAATATTTCCCGCCTACACATTTTATTGAAAACCCTTACTAAATAATTGTAACCAAGATGGCGTACAAAATGGTTGCCATAAAGTTTTTCTATCTGGCATTCTTGAACATAGAGACAACTATTTTTGTTAATGAGTATATTCATGTGATCAGACAGTTTAACTAATATGCTATTTTCAACTGAAATAGTAATGGTATGATCACATACAACATTGTGTGTCTAAGACTGTAATATAAAAAGAAAAGAAGAATACGGACTAAACGCAACTGGAAAATCTATGTATAGGTCTCAACCTACACCTTTGAAAAATTCGAGGATAAGAAGGTAAGGCATAGCATGACACGTTGGATGCTCAAGCTAGATTATCTACTGAAGAGAGGGCAATATTTATCTAGACTTCACATTTGCAAGTGCACAGAGCTGTGCAGGAAGACCCAGCTTGTAGCACTTGCACCTTTCCCGACAGCCTGCTTTTGCATCCACATTTGGTAAACTGTTGGGCAACTCTTGGCCTAAGGGCGAGGTTGGTTGTCCAGAGGACTTGCATGCTTCACAGACTTTGCCATCCCCACTCAGCAGGGTTCTCTGGCTGTGGCTGACACTGGTGTTACTGCCCCACACACAACCAGCCTGGTACGCAGCACGCTTGGTGTGTTGGAGGAGAGCTCTGGTTGGTGGAATGGCCTCATATGCCCTTTGTTTTCTGGCAAACATATCAAGTCTAGCCTCATCCACAGTGCCAGCAGTGCTGGATCTTTCATACATAAGTATGACAAACCTCTCCAGGACCTTTTCAGGTCACTCTCTTCCCCACTCTGAGAGGGTAGTGACTCAGTTTGGAGAACACAGTGGAGGCCTCTGGAAAGATGTTCCATGTCTCCAGGGCGGTCTTCTTGCCCTTGCCCGGAAGGCTGACACTGTATCACAGCCTGTGAACGCATGGAAGAAGAGCATGCCATTCACCTTCTCCTGGCCCAGAGAGGTTGCTGGGTCATGGCACAGTGAATCCAGCACAGGCTCTGGCCTTGGCCAAATGCCACCCATAGCTTCTCTAGCCCTAGATTGTGGAGAGTGGAGAAAGCACTGACTGCAACGTGACAAGAACATCTGTGTCATTTGCTTAACCGTGATGGTCTTGGCTCCATGTTCTGTGGCATATTTGGCATGTGGAGAAAGATGCGGGTGTCAGCTTCCTCATGAGAGCACTTACTTTTCAGTCCTGAAGACTAGCCTCATGAGTGCTGAGGACAGCAGACCCTTTCTGCAGGTAATGACAAACATTTGTGGCAGACATCTGGGCAACTTTGTCTGCCAGGAACTGGAACAACTCTGTCTTGTTGGCATCGTGTCTTAGGAAATTGCGCCAGTTGGATGGAATTGTGTTGTCTGTCACCTGCGCCTTTCCTCTGGGACCACGTTGGAGCCTGGTCTCAGCTTTGAGGCTGGATGTATTGTATACATCAAATACAAGATGTGATGATGTGTACTTGCTGCTATAGATTGTATCACAGGCAAGAAGTCGCAAAGTGTATAGCCCTCAAAAGAGTCTTTTCCCTTTCTTGTTGAAGGCATGGACCAAAGCTGATCCATCTACAATGAGGACATTAGTCTTTGGTTTCTTTGTTCTAGTGTAATACATGACTATCTCAGGGTTCAGAAAATCAGTGACATCCTGCACTTTCTGCATCACGTGTTTGATGAGCAACAGAATGAGCCTGATCGCAGGGGAGGAAGCAATGAAGTTATGGTTACCAAATTCTGGGCTTCTCTTCATTGAAGCGTGATGAGCTGGACCACGTCAGATTCACTGCATCATCTATTTCCTGGGTGACTATGACCTTGTCTAGCCACTGATACTCCAGTGCAAGCTGTGTGGCCCAAAGATATCAGGTGGCTTTGGTATTGCAGTGTTTGGTGGCACAGGGTTCTTTGTTTGAAAGGAAGCTGGTGAGATGTTTGTGAATGTGTCCGGCAATTCAGGCACCGACCTCACTTTCTCAGGTGCAAACTTTAGTTGCTGTCTTCCGTCCAGTGTTCTCCTTGGTGGGGTGCTGAAATATGGAGATGCTAATTCCATGGAAGGAGGTAGTGGCAGAAGGCAGATGGGTTGTGGTCGATGTTGTCCATCACTGCAGTGGTGAACAACCCTTTTCGCAGTACTGGGGGACAGACCACACCTCCCCACATATTTGCTAACTGTGGCATCTCCCTAGCTGTGCAGACCTCCGTGTACTCTGTCATAAGAGATACTGAGGCCATACTGATGTAGCATTTCAGCAGGTTTCTCTTCTGGTTTTGGCATAGACTGAGAGTCCCATGTAGACTGGGAATGGTGTTTCTCTGTCTTTGGAGTGTCTATGAGTTATTGCTCCCTCTTTGTATCGGGAGTAGCAGTTGAACTGCATGAGCTGTGCAATGGCCTGGTCTGACTTTGATGCTCCAAATCGTAACTGTGACTTGATGTCAGCCTATGCTCAACCATCCCTACAAACTGGAGCAGGGAGAGGAGGCCAGAATTTCATACACAGCCCCTCAGAAAATGTGCCATCAAACCGTGACTGATGATCAAGTATAGACTTTCTGAGAATATTTGCTGCTTTAGCAATGATAACTGCCTCTGAAAGATCAGATGATTGAGCAAAGTGCTTTCCACATCCTTTTGAAAATGCAAGTAATACATCTCTGCCAGATTTACTGAGCCTCAAGTTCTGGAATTTCTGCCAGAAGTTTTGTCTTTGAGTCTCGTGGAATTTACACTTGGTGACTCTACACCTAATTGTTCAGGCTTGTTGTTGGTAGAGGTGGCAAATATCTGAGAGGGCCAATGTGACTGGATCATCTGAACAAAGGTTGTTTTTCAACAATGTATGTCATCAGTTCTGGTAAGAACTAGTGGATACACATCTGATTCTGACTCAATTACTACTTGAGTCTTTCTCCAAGGCTCCTCAGGTAGGACCTTTTTCTGTTGTAGAGGCACAAAGACAGGCATGGTGATACTTAAACTCCTGTGCAATGGCAGTCCCCGCAGTCAACTTAGCAAGGAGCTTGCCATCGCTGTATCTCTCTAACATTCACCAATTTCAAGTCAGGCCCCTTGGTAACCTGCTCTGAGATCAGATGCAGGTGCCACTTTCTACAAGAAAATGCAAAACTGTTGTCATGACTGGTTGACGCAGTTTTTGCCTGACCAATCCTCGTGTTGCTAGTCTGGTCATTGGATTATCGCTTTCTTGCACAGTCAGTTTAGTGTTGTTAAACAACAAGCGACAGTTCACATGGTATTTTGCTGCATTTTTTCCTGAGTGGCCTCTATGCCATCACCTTCATCAGCCTTGCTGGATCCATTATCAGTGGCATTTCATTAATTTCACTGAACATGGAATGTTCCTTGCCAGCATTGTGTACCCATCATGGTCTAGGACATGATGACTTGGAGGTGATGTCAAGTGCTCACCTCTTTTTGTCCTTCTGACAAAGACAACACAAACTCCAGTTTGTTTTTCTACTGCTCAATATTGGATTGGCATCACATTCTGCCATGATTTCACTTTTGATTAAGGCCGAGGGTTATCAGCACACCACCTTAAACAAAGCACACATTCCTGTATGGGATTCAACTAGGTTCGGTCTCCCTACACTGGCCGATCATTCATCAGTGCCATTTAGAGTCCCGTGTGTGATCTAGCAATACATCCGGGTAAGTACGCGAACCATCATGTACCAGCCCCCGCCCCTTGGCTTGGCTCTCCCGCGCTGGCACATCCTGTCTATTCAGGTGCGGCTATCTAACTATAAACTGGTCTGGGGCTGTTAGAAAGCATTTGGGACACTAAACTAAACTATACTACAACTACTAGTCTAAGACTACAGGATTATTAAGCTGGATAGCTGGCACTGAACCCCATGCTGAGTTACACAGCAGTGATGTCACCAGTGTGCCTGGTTGTGTGCAGACATACACTTACTCTTTACATTTATTAATTTTCCTTCAAAATTGATGAGTTATTCGAAAGAGATGGCCTCATTAGGATCTAAAACCACAGAAACCAAGATCCATGCTTAAAACGATAATTGTTGAACGGGCATTATTTCTCATTATAATTATTGTTTCTACCTTTCTTGGCAGCCATATAGCCCCCCATATTTAAGGTAAACTGTACTGGGAAGCTACAGAAACATAATATTCACAAAAAATAGTATGGAAGAGCTTTACCATATTGCTACAAACAAATACATGCCATTCTAGTGAAAAATTAGCCAAAATCTGTCGATACTGGCCGCCATCTTGGAATTTGGCCGCCATATTAAATTTTTGCGTGGCCAGCGCCCTTTTCTGATAGAGGAACTTAAAACACTTGTGCAAAATTTCATGCTTGTTCACTATCTGAACAATTCTTATGAAATATGCAATTATCTGCTGCACTATTACTGTAACTCCATCATTCATATTATCTTTCCTCCATCCGACTTTCCACCCTCTCTTAACAATTATTTCATCGTTGCAACTGCCAGGTTTTCCTCCTGCTACACCTTTCAGACCTACCTACTCTCAATTTCCTTTCCAGTGCTGAATGACCTCTAGATCCCAGTGCTTGGCCTTTGGCCTAAACTCTTTATTCAGTTCAATTCAATTTGCACACAAAGTATGGCCTTAAAAGAAAGGGAATATGTAGTGACAAACAAGCAGTGGAAGTGGGGGGGGGGCGCTAGGAAAAGATACAGAATAAATAATATCTCATGTTACTGAGGAAATTATGCATGAAAACTTCCAGTACTGTCTTTTTTATTATTATTATTATCAGGAAACCTATATTATTATTATTATCAGGAAACCTATTTTGAAAAGGTCCTTTTGCCTTGTGTTCCTGAAAAAATCATATTGTAGTTTACTTTTCCCAGTAATAAGATATATCTACCATTAATTTTAAGAATGCATGGAAACAGTGATTTTGTTACCATGATTTTTCTTATAGTAGCACAGTTTGTTATAATGCCCAAAATTATTCCAAATATTTTCGTGATTTGTTATGACGGCAAAGAATATTTGAAATCCCTTTTGTTTTGCTGTACCTTGTTTTATGAGTTCTCTTTAGTAGTAAACTATTCTGTAATTGTCTCAGTATGTCGTTTATTAAAAATACAAAACACAAACACACACACATACAGGATGTAGTATTAATTTAATTAATATACCTCACACGCGCACACACAGGGTATAATATATATTATGTGTTGCGTTGTTTTAGGAATTTCGTGATTTAAGGTAATCTACTATGTTTTTAAGGTAATTACATGGTGGTTTCAAAGTAGTCTCATTTGGCAACAGTGAGTCGTGGTTGACGCACGCTATACAGTTTCAGTTCCTGAAGGCAGTGATTCCTTATGCTTGTTATCGTATTGTGCCGCGAGTTCACGGTAATTGGAATTTATCCATTAATTTAGAAAGATTTCGAATTAGACGGTTTTGAAATGTCGTAAATCGTCCCAGGAGCAGTGAATTATATCTCACCATATTGGTATTCTGTAGGATAATTAGCATAGTAGGACTTGAACACGAGTGTGTTCTGAGGTGTGGCATATAGTAGCCTATAGAAAGTAGGCTATGGCAGTCAAACCTCCCTGGTAACCCAGTGTCTTCATCCAGGTAGCCACGACATTCATGTGTGCAAGTAGAAGATAAAGGTAAGATTTTGGTAATTCTAAGTCGGCTGTCCGCGGTGAGCTAGACTGTGGCAATTGGCGTTTTCCTATGTTATTTTACTTCCTTTACAAGAATTTAAAGTAATATTTTGTCGGCCGGCTGTAACTAAACTGTAATTGACCTTTAGAGACTACACGGCTTGAATTACCTAACGCCAGGGTAGGTCTAAGCCGGCATTCCAGCGCCAAACCCGCCCCCAACCTTCATAGCTGTCACGACAAAATTGTAACCAGTAAACACCTCTAGTGTACGTTATGTTGGTATTTTTAGGGGTGTTTCCTGGTTACAATTTTGCCGTATTAGCTATGGAGGGATGAGATTGCAGGAATGCTGGCTTAGACCTACCTGCCTTGGTAATTCAAGCCGGCGTAATCTTCAAAGGTCAATGACAGCCCAATTAAACCGGCCGACAAATCTGACTTTAAATTTATGCTAAATAAAATAACATGGGGAGAAAACGTCAATTGCCATGTCTAACTCACCCATGTTCTTGCTCAACAAAATTACAAGATTTAGTGTCCCAGCGTGAAGTCACATATGGTAAAACTTTACCAAAGTTGTACGCCCTGATTCGTGCCCACAACAGTTCCTCATACTTGAATAGCCATAACCTTCTCTATAATGCCAGGCCCTGACCTAACCAGATCTTACCTACCTAACCTAACGTAGGGTGACATGCCCTGACCTGACCAGGGGTGCAAGAAGGCAGTAACCTGTCCCAGTGGGCAGTTGGCGGGAATCAGTCCACACAAGTAATGTAAAGTTTTACCTCGCATTTTAAGTTCCTAGAGGTAATGGTAGCCAGTAACTTATTATTGATACGTTTACAAAAGGGCAGTTGACAGTCCGTCCAGCTGTGCAACCTGGGTAAAACTGAACACTATTACTGTGCCCCTGTGGGGGATTAAAGTAAAACATAAACAAAAGACTGTAAATATCATAAACACAAATAAAAGGCATAACTATAAACAAAAACAAGCAAAAGGCGAAAAGTATTCCAGTCGGCGACTGGCAGGGACCACCCCTTGGTAGTCGTGTTTACTTTTTTCCGCAAACTGTAGGCCTATTTGGGTATTGTTTTAATGTAAACTATTATTGAATTATGAACTTGAAAATGCAGTTGTCCAGTTTTTAATGTGTTCATTAAATGCTTCAGATATTCATTTCATTAGCAAATGAGTATACTGCTGTTAGAAATAGTTGAACCTACCCTTAGCCTATATCCTTACATCCTACTGTTCAGGGAACCACAGTGGGAAAGAGGGATTTTAGGGTAGGGAAAATCACAAAACGCAAGTATATATGCTTTTTATATTGATAGTTCACATTTAGATTAATGTACAGGAAGCCCCTACTTGATATCAAGTGGACTGAAAATATCAAATTGTTCAAGAAAATGTTGAAGACATTGTTTTCTGAGTGATATGACAATGTGAATTTGGTATGGACTATGTATAATAAAAATCATCAGAATATCTACATTATTGTATAGGCCTAGGTTATATGAGTTGAGTTTGGATGTCTTGCAGAGTGCCATCGCCAGAGTGGAATCCTAGGGAAAAGGGAATAAAGCGTAATCAATAAACAGTAAGGACCTGGTGCCTGAGGTAAGGTACGGGTAGGTGTGGTCGGTTAAGTTGCAATCTAATTATCATTTATTTTTAGTGCTGTAGATTAGGTTTGGTGGGGTTTAGCCATAGGTAAGGAACAGGCGTCAGAAATTAAGTTGTTGGTGGGGGGGGGGATCAAGTGCTAAGTTAGGATGCAGCCTCCTAGGTTAGATTAGTTGGAGGGTCAAGGGCACAGTTGGGACCTGGCATCCTTGGTCAGTTTTGGTGTTTTCCTTCATTCTAAAACAGTACTTTCCAGCTGTGGTCCCCAAATTGTAGGATACAAGGTTGGGTTCCACCATCTCTAAGAGTACTTAATTCGTAATGAAACAAAGATAAGAAACATTTAAAGAAAATTATACTATGGCATGAAGTTAAATTTTACCTGTACAGTATTTGTTATTGGGTTCATGTGAGTTGTAAAGATTTGGTTAAGTTTTATTCAAATACCAAAACCACTCCTGTGACCCCAGTGAGAATGAATGTTAAACATAAACAAAAGAAAGTAAATATGTTAACAGTAAATTTCTAATAGATTTAGTATGGTTTGTATTATGAGGGCTTTAGAGCACAGCACGAAACTGCACTATTGAGCCGTTTTATTAAAGTAAGATGATGCCAAAAATTTGAAGTGTTATTTTTCATAGAATTGGTAGCGTTAGATAACTGATCCCCTGAGGGAGAGGCTTAATAAAAAAAAGGTGAGCCTTTCCATTCACACAAACATTCCAGTAAATTTTTAGGTAATTACAGAATGTCATATATTAATTTCTCCCCACAATACGTGATCATATGTTTTAGTGACATCACCTTGTTTTGTGCATTTTTATAATTGGAAAATAAACATGTCATGTATGCAATCAGGAGAAATTACAAAAAAAAATTTCAAGGCATGATGTGTCAAGGACAATTTCAGGGATTTAACCCAACCAACCCCATGCACTGGTTCCTATGGGACCAGGGTTGATGCCCAACAGAACATGACCCAGAGCATGTTAAAATTTTTTTTTTTTTAATTTTTACTGTACTTTAATACTAATTCTTGTTGTTGGTTTTTTTGCGTTTGTCTCATTTATTTGCCTTATATAAAAAAATACTAAAGTCTAACGCAAATTCACTGTTACTAAGATATTTACCAATGGATTTCATTATCAACTTGGGCTTTTTTTAAGATCATTGTTTATGCTCGCATAAGTGGTTCTCCTTATCAGATTTTTTTCCTGGTGCATTGTGGGTAAGAATGGCTAGAATTTTTGGAGTTTTTGTTATTTTCATGTGTAACTGTAGGTACATGGGCAAATCAGAAACCTGATTGGTTCTTTTGCTCCCAAGTTTCACCAATTTAGTGGGATTTTGGAATTCAGGTGTTATGTGGAAAAGCCAGCCTCTTTTCCTAGTCATGTTTCCTTTGGATTATTTCAGCTGATTCTATTTTCTTTTGTATTATGAATATTTTGTGTCTTTTCTTTGTAATAAATTAATAGTTTAAAGCTACTGAAACCCCTATATTGTACAGTTATGGGAGACCACAGTGGGAAAACTATGTTTTGGGTGGGAGAAAATACAAGAAGTGGAATGATGTGTTCTAAGATCCCTCAAATACGTCTGCAAATTTTGGTTCTGATTAAGATAGGCTTTGCTGAATATTTTTAAATGACATCATGCACTGGGTTAGTTAGGACCTAGTGACCTAGGTCATGTTAGTGAGGAGGCCAAGGGACAAGGCCCTCCCCAGACAGGTAAGGACCCCAACACTGTAAGTTAGATTAGGTTAGGTTGATTAGGTTAGGTAGCAACCCTGTTATTTCATTTTACTGTACCCTAGGATAGGTTGGGCTGGGGGGCAGCAAAGGCCCCCCTTCCTCCATCTCGCCAGGTAAGGACCTGGTGCCCTAGGTTAGGACCTGGTAACCTAGGTTAGGTAGGCTAAATACATCCTTGTATTTTACTCTGGGTTTTCCCTTACCCAAAAAGTGTGGTTGTACATTCTGGTCCCCTGTAATTGTAGGCTGTAACGTGGGTGGATCCATTATCTCTAAAACGAGAAATGTTGAAAACACTTTAAAATGGGAAAAAATTATTTTCAACTATAGAATGTGACAATGGTATAAAGGTAAAAATTGCCTGTGGAAAAAAATAATGCATCCCCAAACTTTATCTTCTCTACCATAAGCTAACACAACCAAGGATGCCGGTTCCTGCTTAGACAGGCCATGGATCCCTGTAACCTATCTTAACAGTTAACACTTAGCTAGAATAGCTGAGGCTTCAGGTCTATTATTCAAAAAGTGCAGATGGAGGGAATATGACAATTATGGCATTTTGTTACATGAATAAGTAAATGGGGCAAGCTGATGAGTGAGATAGTTGTCGGTTAATGTTGCTGAAGTCCAGAAGTATAATAAGTAATTATTTTAATCTTTTGTATAGTAAACAGCATTGAAGTTGCAGGAGTCCTATATACAGTAATTGTGTACAGTATATATAATACCATGCAAGATATAATTGCAGGCTTCATCTCATAGGATTTGCGTGGGCAGCATAAGTTTAGAGCTTCTTATATTAAAAAAAAAGTTTCGAATTAATGAGAGGGGAAAAATGCATTGACATGAATGCTGCGTTTGACTTAAATATTTTTGGCCTTTTAAATCACAAAATTCCTAACATTTGCTAGGGGGAAAGGAGTGTTTTCAGTTAGAATTGGAAGTTATAAAGGAAGAGGATTTTGAAAAGTGCAAAGCTGGTTTAACATTAAGTTTATCTGTTTTTACAGGGTCTGGATGTGACTCCTTCAGCTTTGTGGCTCTGCCATCATTACAATCGTTCGGTACTTGTGGTTTACATAGTAATGCATTCTCACCAGATGGCCAGGCAAATACTGTTTGCTTTGTTCCAAGTAAGTTATTGGACATTGAATCATACATTATATTTTTGAGGTGAAACGTATCCTCTATCATTTAGCTTTATCTGCGACAACTTTGCGCAGGTTCGACAAGTGTTAAAATTGAAACAGTCGGTAACGAATGTTCCCAGTAGTTACTCCCCCACCCTTAGTAGGGTAGGGGTAAGACAGCGAATGTTTTGGTTTCTGATTCTACTCTTGTCAATGAAAGCAAACGGCTGTGTAGACAAGTGCTCTGAATTTTGGTTTGTTTTTCATGGTTATCGAATTGGATCGTCTAGACTGTGGTTTATTTTTTTACCATGGATTTTTCTCAGTCTTCCTTATCAAACTCTCTTGGAATTTGTAAGATAAGTGGTTGCAAGACCAAATTGGTTTCTTTGAAGTATAATACACACAAATTATGCATTGATCATGTGGTGTAACTTGTGATTCGGGCAACCGTTGTGATCACTGCAGGGAATGGTCTTTGCAAGAGATGGTGAAGATGGTAAAGTATTGTATTAGAAGAGAGGAGAGACTCAGAGTGTATAGAGAATAGCTAGTCTTGCATCTAAGTCTTCCTTAGAATTAACTTCTGAGCAAGAGATAGATAGGTCTATTGATTCTTCTTCTCTAGTAGATTCACATCCTTCCACACCCATCAAGTCAGCTCAGGTTAGATTCTATGCATTCAGGTATTGATTCTGTAAAATCTATGATTGAATTTTTATGTAACAAGTTTGAATCTTTTGCATCTAATGTATCTAGTGCATTGGCAGGGACAGTGTCCCCTCGTTCCATTGGCAACCCTGCGGACGCAGCCTTGTCTGTCCCATCGGCTCCACCTGCCGACAGGCTTGGTAGTCCCAGGGTAAAATGTTTGATTAATGTACTGACTTGCTTGTAAAAAATGTATAACGGCAATTGTAATTTTTGTAAATGATAAATTAATATTAAGGTCTCATTTTTGGTATTGCTTAGCTCGTTCTCCCTTTGTCTGCCTCAATTGCTGTCAGATTTCCTCAGTCCGGATCTTTTTTTTTTTTTTAAAGAACCTGTTGAACCCAATAAAGGTTCATAACATCTTCATCAACCAATGGCCACATTTAGGGTTCACGTTCCACCTCCTAAGATAGTGGACCTCACTTGATGAAGATCCTCATCTGTCAAGTACTTGCCATGAGATCATATTCATCAGGTAAACAGCAATGAGGATATTTATATCCAGCACACATTGTTGCCCAGCGTTCGACTCTCTGACCGGCCAATGAAGAATTGGAGGAATTTATTTCTGGTGATAGAAATTCATTTCTCATCTATAATGGTTAGGATTCACAGTAAGCTGTAGGTCCCTTTGTTAGGTAACCAGTTGGTTCTTAGCCACGTAAAATAAATCTAATCCTTCGGGCCAGCCCTAGGAGAGCTGGTAATCAGCTCAGTGGTCTGGTTAAACTAAGATATACTTACTTTTTGGAGTCAGCTAAATGATAGAGAGTAAGTTTCACCTGAAAATGAGTTTTATGATAAATTCAATTTTTTAGGTACTTACTCCTCTCCTCTTAAGAGATTAAGAGTAGAGTGAGCAACCGAAACATTCAGTGTCTTACCCCCACCCTACAAAGGGTGGGGAAGTATGCTATCTGTATTGGGAGCATTCGTTAACGATTGTTTCAGTTTTAACACTTATCGAAACCCCGCCAAGTAGTTGCAGATAAAGCCAAATGATAGAGGGCAAGTACTTGAAAAATTTATTTGTTCATGAGACTTACCTGGCAGATATATATATATAGCTGTATTCTCCGAAGGACCGACAGAAATTCAAAACTACGGCTGCGCCCAGTGGGCAGGTGGTTAAACCCATTCCGCCGGCTGGAGTGGTATCAAGACCATTCCCATTTTCTATTCAGATTTTCTCTGTCGCCCGTATTGTCAACACCCGTTGTCAAGCCCTCCGTCGTTAGATTTCGAAAACTTTTCCATTGGTATTCTGATTGTCTTTTGGTTTTTGACTTTGGATTTGTGGATGAGCATGCGCTTTTTGTGGACTGTTTTGATTTTGGCTTTGGCTTTCTTTGAACCGATGTCTGGTTCTAGTTCTGCTAGTTTCAGGGTGTGTGTTGTGAAGGAAGAAGAGGAGTGTAAGGTGAGGCTACCGGAACCTTCAGTAGAACCCTCACACAGTATGTATGAGATGTAGAGGGCATGTCTGTTGTTTGATGATCGCTGCAAGGGTGTGAGTCTTTGCCTGTTTCGATTGGAAGGTTTATAACTCTTATATGCAAGTTAGGCGTGACCGTATCAGGTCTTCCTCCAGGAGTGTCTGCTGGGTAGAGTCAGGAGAGTAATTTGTCTCCTGTTAACCCGTCTGTTGCTTCACCTATCCTGTAGGTGTTGCCTTGGACCCTGTGATTGCATCTGGGAAGGTAATGCCCTTCTGGAGATTTTGAACTCCATTAGTGCTGGAGTGTAAGGTGCTGGCGATTGAAAGTGTTGGCGAAGTGCAGTGATCCCCTAGTGTTTGTGGAGGGCGTCAGATCGGCCCTATAATGCCTCTAGGCCTGGACTGCCGGACTCCCGGGACTCAGGGAGTGGGCATGTTGCACCGCAAAGAAGTTACTGGGACTCCCCACCGATCTGGCGTCGCCGGCAGGCCTGTTGTCGATTCCCAGGCTGCAAGGATGGGTGCTCGCGCCGCGGCGTCCTTGGGATTGCTTCTCGTCCTCTGGCGCCCTCCGCAGAAGTGCGTGTTCGGTTGGACTCTCGGCGCTTGGAAGAGAAGCTTACGCGCGGAGGAGGACCGCTTCTCCTCCTCTTTCTCGAGCACTCGTTTCTTCTCACTGGTGGTTCCACGAGTTGCGCCTGAAGAGGACCAGGACTTCTTCGAGGAGGACGTTTTTGCGTCCCATTCGCCCCAAGAAGAGAGCTGTTGTCGCCCTGGTAGAAGGGAAGAGGACGTCCCCTTCCCCTCTTCTTCTTACAAGAGCAGCCCTTCTCCTGGGGAGGTCTTCTCCTTGAGCGTCTTCTCAGGACATGCAGCGACAGTTGGCTTCCCTCCTTGCTGCAAAGGTCTGAACCTCGTAGGCACCCCGCAGGATTTAGAAGCTGCCCGTTAAAGGTCTAAGAGGTCTCCCTCTCCTGCTCTTTGTTCGTCTCTCTCCGGCGGAAGTTCTCTGGTAAGCCCTCATCGTTCGTTGGATGTCGGATTTCTTTGCCTCGTCTTGGCGGCTCCTCAGGCTGCTGATCTAACGTTTCTTATGCTTGTCAGGACGCCCTCTTGCAGCTCGACAAGGCGCTCGGCGGGAAACCGGCGGGGCGTTCGGCATGGCTGCAATCGGCTTCTCCATCAAGCTCGTCAGGACGCTCTTCAGGACGTGCGGCAGGCGCTTCTCACCACTCTGCGTCAGGATGCTCGTCGGGCGGCTCGGCAGCATTCTGGGCAGGACCTCGTCAGGACGCTCAGCAGGATGGCTTCTGTGCGGGACGCATCCCAGAGCTCTTCTGCACTTTTCCGCAAGAAAGAGGTCTCTTTTACGGATCGGGCCTCTGGGTCTTAGTCTTCCTCAAGTTCGGAAGACTCCTGTCGCTCCCTGTCGAAGAGGAGAGTTGTCTCCTGAGTCGGAGTCTGGGCAGAACAGCCCCCTTTGTCGTCTTCATGCGGACTATCAGGTTTTTGCCAGCACTGAGAGACTTATTTCCTGATAAATTTCAGCCTTCTGCTCCTCTCTCTCCCCCTTCGCAGTTAGCTTCGTGGAAGGTAGAAAATCGCCGGTTTCCTTCAGATGAAGAACATCATTCGCTACCAAGAAGCTTTTAAGAAAAGTTAATTCGTGGATGGAGGATCAGAAAACTCAAGGCAAGTCTTCCTTTGCCCCTACCTCCGTCTGATTGTGCGGGAAGGCGGGGATATGGTACGAGACTGGAGAAGAAATTGGTTCCAGAGTTCCTTCTTCTTCCCAAGGGGACTTACGAGTCTAATCGGCGCTCAAGGAGAGCCTCCTTTCTTCAGCGAGGTGACCTGGACACTTTGGAGACTGACCATCACCTTAAAGGGCTTTAGGACTATGGAGGTCTTCAACTTTTAGATTGGTGTAGGGGCCTTGGACTTGAGGACTCAGAGTCCAGACTCTATCTCTCTGGGGATCTGTCAGTGTGCTGTCGTGCATGGACAAGGCCGTCAGAGATGGCGTGAATGAACAGGCTGCACTTTGGTGCCGACTCTCTTGAAGAAGGGCCTTATACTGCAATTTGCAGCAAAGTCAGTTTCTCTGTGCAGAGGCAGGTGGCACTTATTCCCCTCTTTCTAACCATCTCTTTCCCAGCCATTAGTCAAGGATCTCGCCTCCAGCCTTAAGGAGAGGCTACACAGACCTTCTCGCACAGTCTTCCAGCGTCTAATGTCCCGTCCACGTCTTCTGAGGACTGGCCTCCAAGGCAAGCCCTTTCGCGATAGAGCTTCCTCTCAAAATCCTTTCCTCGAGGAAGAGGCCTCTCAGAGGCGGGCCCTTCTAACCCAAGGGCAGAAAATGGTACGGACCTCCAGACACCAGTAGGAGCCAGGCTTCTTTTGTTTCAGGCCTGGAGAGTAGAAAGGGCGGACTCCTGGTCCCTCCAGTGTCATTCGGAAATGGTTACAGGATCCCGTTCCTCAATTTCCCCCTGTCCTCAACACCCAGGATCTGTCGCCCTCTTACCGCCAGAGAAGCAACAGATTCTTTTCGATCTGCTCGAACAGATGTCGAGAAAGGCAATAGAGCAAGTCTGGATTTGGATTCTCCAGGATTCTACAATCGTCTCTTCTTGGTTCCCAAACAGTCAGGTGGGAGACCAGTCCTGGACGTCAGCAGACTGAACCATTTTGTTGTCAAGGAGAAGTTCAAGATGGAAACGTCTCAGTCCGTTTAAGTCTGCGTTAAGACCAGAGCGATTGGATGGTCTCTCTGGATCTCAGGACTTGCCCTATTTTTCCGCGTCCCCATTCATCACTCGGTCAAGGAAGTATTTGGGGTTTGTCCTGGGGGGCAGTGTACCAGTTCAGGGCTCTGTGTTTGGGACTGATGCGGCTCCTATGGTCTTCACAGTTCTGATGAGGAACGTAGCCCGGTGGCTTCACTAGTGGGCATAAGGATCTCGCTCTATTTAGGCGGCTGAAGCTCATTCGAGCTTCGTCGGAAGAAAAGTGTCTGGAGGACTTGCACTCAACGTTGGAACAGTAAAGTCCCTGGGACTTCTAGTGAACTTCGAGAAGTCATCTGTCCCTTCTCAGTCCATTGTCTATCTGGGGATTCAGATGGATTCAGTGGCTTTTCGAGCCTTTCCATCCCAGGAACGTTAGCAGCACTGCTTCGACAAAGTTTCAGCCTTCCTGGAAAGAAAAACATGCTTGGTGGGGAATGGATGAGTCTGCTGGAGACCATTTCATCGCTGGAGAGTTTGTTTCCAGCAGGAGGTTGCATCTCAGACCCCTCCAGTTTTCCTTGTGGACAGCTGGACGAACAAGGAGGATCTAGAAGAGACTCTCAAGATCTCTCTCTCTGCCAAGGACCATCTAGGTGGTGGCTTAGATCCATAAAATTGGCAGAAGGGTTTCACTCTCTCTTCAGAACCCGACCTGAGTGTTGTTTTCCATGGCGTCCACGTCAGGATGGGAGAGCAACACTAGGGGGGAGGAAGTGTCAGGCACCTGGAAAGGGGACAGGTGTCTGGCACATCAATCTAAAAAGAATTGGGAGTGATTAGCTTGCTCTCCAGTTCTTGAAGATCAGGTTGTAGGCCGGGTGGTTCAGATCAACTCGGACAACACCACAGCCCTGGCGTGCCTCAAAAACAAGGAGGTACTCATTCTCGGTCTGTTCACTTGATTGCAAAGAGATCATTGTGGGCCCATTCTCGACAAGTTACGCTTCTCCACGAGATTCGTGGCAGGGGTCGGGAATATGCGTGTGAACCTTCTCAGTCGGCAAATCAACTTCTTCCGACAGAGTGGACCTTGCACGCAGAGGTATGTCAGGGCTTTGGAAGCTTTGGGGGCGTCCCCTGGTGGACCTTTGCAACGTCAAGGACGACAAGGCTGCCTCTGTACTGCTCCGTCTCGACCAGGGGCAGTAGCAGTAGATGCCCTCTATGGGACTGGAAGGGTCTGGACCTGTATGCTTTCCCCATTCAAGATCCTGGAAGTCATCAGGAAGTTTCGACCTGGAAAATTAGAGATGACATTAATGCCCTTTTTTGGCCTTCAGCGGAGTGGTTCACAGAGGTCATGACATTCCTAGTGGACTTCCCGGGCGCTTCCCGTGAGTAGATCTTCTCAGACCCCACTTCGAGGAGTACCACAAAAACCTTCCCGCTCTGAGGTCTGACTGCATTCAGCAGACTGTTGAGAAGTTATTGGTCAGAGCGAGGGTTTTCAAGACCAGTGGCTGAGCTGTCGCCAACGCAGAGAAGCCTCCTCCAGTGAGGTGTGTCGAAGTGGGCCATCTTCAGGAAGTGGTGTAAGCTTACGGGAATTTCCTCTACCACAACCTCTGTGTCCCAGATAGCCGACTTTCTTTTTTATTTAAGGAAGGAATTGGCTGGCAGTACCTACCATCAAGGTTATAGAAGCATGCTGTCCAGCGGTTTTTAGGCATAGAGCCTCGACCTAATAACGGACAACAAAAGCCTTCACGTCTTCTAAGGTCTTTTGGAAACTAAAAGGTAGCTCCCCAAAGTTGCCTTCATGGAATTTAGATGTTGTCCTGAAATTCCTTATGTCCAGACGATTCAAGCCTCTACATTTCTGCATCCTTCAGGACGTATCCCGAAAGACTATTTCCTAACTGCTCTGGCGGCGAGGAAGAGTTAGTGAACTGAGCTATCAGCAAGAATAGGCTTTAGAGGCCATGATGCGGTATATCTCTGAACCTATGTTCTTGCAAAAATGAAAAGCCCGTCTTCCCCTTGGCCCCAGGTCCTTCGAGATTAAGGGTTTGACGGAGATCATGGACAAGAACCAGAAGAACCCTGTGCCCTGTCAGGTGCTCTGAAATTTTACTTACAGAGGACTCAAGAATGTCGAGGTCCTTCCCTAACAATCTCTGTGGTGCTCAATTAAGAGGCTGGATTTACCTCTTTCTAAGAATGCTCTAGTGTTCTTTTTAAGAAGCACCATATAGATGCATTCCAGTATTCAAGACAGGATTTGAGCCTTTTGAAAGTCAAGGCTCACAGAGTGAAACCAAAATTGCTACCTCAGTGGCTTTCCAGAAAAACTTGTCTCTCAATGACATTCTAGGTGCCACTTTTGGAGAGAAACAGTCTATATTTTACACACTACCTTACTGAAGTGAAGACTTCCCTCAAAAATTGCTGTGCGCTAGGGCCTTATACGTTTCCGCCGTCGATCTTGGGGGCGAAGCGACTCATCTTATCCTATAGTAAATGGTTAGGTGTGTTTTATTTTTGGTTATGGTGTTTTTATGGTTGTTGGGTCGCCACGGTGGTCGTCCCAGTCCTTAATATGTTGTGACTTCATGACGTAGCTAGGCTTGTCAGGTGGTTGTTTCTTTTTATGCCGTTTGCCCTCATAGAAGTAGTCATATGGTCTAGTCACATTGTGGTCTCGCCCCCGTTGACAGATCATCTAGGAATTCACTGGCTTTATAGGTCGCTACCTCGCTGGAACTCTAGTAAAGCAGAAGCAGACAGGTGACAGTAATCAGAAGTCAGCGATGCTAACAGATAAGGAACAAGGCGTCGATAAGCCTACATATGTTTGTTTCCTAAATCCCCTATTCTGTCTCTTCCCACTCCAATGGTGATTCAATATATATATCTGTCAGGTAAGTCTCATGAACAAATGATATTTTATAATAAAATAAAGTTTGTTCATACCCACCTGGCAGATATTTATAATCATAGTACCCACCCTCCTCCCCCAGGAGACGGTAGCTATAGAAAATCTGAATAGAAAATGGGAATGGTTCCTGATACCCGCCTCCCAGCGGCGGGAATGAGTACTAACCACCTGGCCCCACTGCGTGTGCCGTAAGTTTTTGAATTTCTGTCAGTCCTTCGGAGAATACAGCTATATATATATATATATCTGCCAGGTAAGTATGAACAAACTTTATTTTATTATAAAAATATAATTTTTATCATAAAAATCATTATTTTAGTCGTGTAAGCTTCTAGTATACCTGTTTGACATTAATTACTTTAGTTAACACTAGTACAGTACCCACAAAAGTTAGTTATTACTGTAAATGGTTTGAGACTTGCCTGAAGGGCATGTTACACGAGAGAGATTAAAATTTTAGAAAGGTAAAGATAAAGAAATGGGACAGCTGAGCAGTAAGAAACAGAAGAGAAAAAATTAAAATAAAAGGTAGCTGGGGCTGAAAGGTTGCTACAAAGAACTTGCATTTAAATAATTTATTTTTAATTACTGTACAGTATTATTCATTAATATGCTCCATTTGTGTGAATAATAATAGTGGCAGTATTTTATAATACATTCATGTCTGCATTGCCTTGATGGTGATGAGTGGCCTCCCCAGCCCAATTGCAGAGCCTTATGGCCCAAAATTTTGTACATTCATTTATTACCATTTACAGTATACCATTCATATTGGTAATTGAGAGACCAGCTGGGATTTCTGCACTTTGTTCTCTTTATTGAATTTCACAATGTGTCTCATATCTCTATGAATCAATGTTTTTATGACTCACTGAATATCAGAGCTATTTCTTGTAGTACAAATCTACTTTGCAAGGCTTCAGAAATGGTTCTTAAATCATTATAAAAAGTTACACCCTTGAAGATAAATTTGATTTAAATACAGGGAGAAAAGCAAAAACTATCATATTTATTGTTGTTGTTGGAAGTAATTTAGAACTTGTGTACAGTATTTCATTGGGTTGTCATGGTTGTTGGTACTTTCCAGGTGATTGGGTGGAGTCGACGACTTCATCTTCCACGGTTACAACTGTGAGTAATTAATTGGACACTTTTCCTTAATGGTTATGGACTGTCAGGAAATATTATGTTCTTTAGTTCTAGGAATATTTTAGAGTATAGCTCACATAAAGTTATGGCCTTTTGAAGGTTAAGATTTTAGATCTGTGCATCCTATCAGACTCACAGCATATCAGTTGTAGATACCGTTGTAAATACAGCTACAATAGCCATGGCAAGTAATGATCAATAACAGGATGCAGCGCACTCCAGGTGTGCATTGGGGCTGGAAATGTGCTTAAATGTGAAACAGGAAAATCTATGACCTTCATTGCAGCATGGGATTTCAAAGGATTTGAAACACTTTTAAACATTACAAAATGTTTGTTTTTTACCCAGGTCATTAGGGGCCAAAGTAACTAAGGTCAATCCAAAGCCCTCACATTCATCATTCAGGTTTACGAAAATGAGCAAAAACAGGGCACAACTTGATCATCATCATCATTGCCATTTTTAAGTTGAATTTTCCATTTACTGAGTTAGACTTAAAGAGTTCTTCAAATCTCTTCTCTTGTTTACTGTACTTCCTGCTTGAAATGTTCATGTGGTCCAGATCTTCATTTACACCATACTGTATCTTCAATTTGACTAACTTCTCTTATTTCTTTCTCATCACATGATCAAATGTTACTTTGTGAAATCTGATCTCTCGAATAAACTTACGCCATAGAAGACTGTAGTCACAACACGGCTGTTTTAATATTTGATGGATTGGGATGGAGTGATGTGGACATTTATGAGGAAAGGTGATAGTTGTAGTTGTAAAGTTGTGGGTTCCTAACAGATAACTTATAATGCCAGATGACATAAAAATTGATTTGATCTGATACAGTGGGGAGAAACATGGGGATGTGTGTATGTATATATACCTATATATATATATATATATATATATAAATTTCTGACTCACGTCGGGATCGGAACCCAGGTCTCTCAAAAAGGTGGAAAGCAGGGCGTTACCCACTGGGCCATGCAAGTCTAAAAGAAGTTGGAACCTGAGAGCAACTGCGCAAGAGGAATTACCTGGGCAAACTAACTGCTTGCATACCAAGCAGTTTCCCCAACTTCCGACTCAGCAATGACCAATAGACAACATTTCATTCGAATTATCCCCTTCTGAGTGAATAAGATAAATCATCAACACACAATCACGTGTGGAACAGGAAATAAATTTCTGACTCACGTCGAGGATCCAGACCAGGTCTCTCAGGTGGAAAACAGGCGTTACCCACTGGGCCATACAAGTCTAAAGAAGTTGGAACCTGAGAGCAACTGCAGGAATTACCTGGGCAAGTAACTGCTTGCATACCAGTTTTCAACTTCCCGACTCAGCAATGACCCAGTAGACAACATTTCATTCGAATTATCGCTTCACCAATGAATAAGATAGAATCATCAACACACAATCACGTGTGGAACAGAAATAAATTTCTGACTCACGTCAGGATCAACCAGGTCTCAGGTGGGAAAGCAAGGCACGTTACCCACTGGGCCATACAAGTCTAAAGTTGGAACCTGGGCAACTGCAAAGGGAATTACCTGGGCAAGCTAACTGCTTGCATACCAGCGAAGTTTTCCCCAACTTCCCGACTCAGCAATGACCCAATAGACAACATTTCATTCGAATTATCCTTCTTCTGAGTGAATAAGATAGAAATCATCAACACACAATCACGTGTGGAACAGAAATAAATTTCTGACTCACGTCGGGATCGAACCCAGGTCTCTCAGGTGGAAAGCAAAGGCGTTACCGACTGGGCCATACAAGTCTAAGAAGTTGGAACCTGAAACAACTGCAAGGAATTACCTGGGCAAGCTGCTTGCATACCAGCGAGATTTTCCCCAACTTCCCGACTCAGCAATGACCCAATAGACAACATTTCATTCGTTATCCTTCTGAGTGAATAAGATAGAAATCATCAACACACAATCACGTGTGGAACAGAAATAAATTTCTGACTCCGTCGGGATCGAACCCAGGTCTCTCAGGTGGAAAGCAAGGGCGTTACCACTGGAGCCATACAAGTCTAAAAAGTTGGAACACAGAGCAACTGCAAAGGAATTACCTGGAGCAATAACTGCTTGCATACCTGTGAGTTTTCCCCAACCCGACTCAACAATGACCCAATAGACAACATTTCATTCGAATTATCCACTTCTGGTGAATAAGATAAATCATCAACACACAATCACGTGTGGAACAGAAATAAATTTCCAATCACGTCGAGATCGAACCAGGTCTCTCCTCAGGTGGAAAGCAAGGCGTTACCCACTGGGCCATACAAGTCTAAAAGTTGGAACACTGGACAACTGCACCCAAAGGAATTACCTGGGCAAGCTATTTTTGCTTGCATACCAGTTTCCCCAACTTCCCGACTCAGCAATGACCCAATGACAACATTTCATTCGAATTATCCCTTCTGAGTGAATACAAGATAGAAATCATCAACACAAATCACGTGTGGAACAGAAATAAATTTCTGACTCTCGTCGGAGATCGAACCCAGGTCTCTCAGGTGGAAAGCAAAGGGCGTTACCCACTGAGCCATACAAGTCTAAAGTTGGAACCTGAGCAACTGCACCCAGGAATTACCTGGGCAAGCTAACTGCTTACATGCGAGTTTTTCCCCAACTTCCCACGACTCATGTGACCCAATAGACAACATTTCATTTCGAATTATCCTTCTGGTGAATAAGATAGAAATCATCAACACACAATCACGTGTGGAACGAAATAAATTTCTGACTCCGCGTGGGATCGGACAGGTCTCTCAATTGGAAAGCAAGGGGCGTTACCCACTGAGCCATACAAGTCTAAAGAAGTTGGAACCTGAGCAACTGCACCCGAGAATTACCTGGGCAAGCTAACAACTTGCATACCAGCGAGTTTTCACAACTTCCCGACTCAGCAATGACCCAATAGACAACTTATTTCATTCGAATTATCCCTTCACAATTGAATAAGATAGAAATCATCAACACACAATCCATTGGAACAGAAATAAATTTCTGACTCACGTGGTCGAGCCCAGGTCTCTCAGGTGGAAAGCAGGGCACGTTACCCGCACAGGCCATACAATTCTAAAGAAGTTGGAACCTGAGCAACTGCACCATGAATTACCTGGGCAAGCTAACTGCTTGCATACCAGCGAAGTTTCCCAACTTCCCGACTCAGCAATGACCCAATAGACAACATTTCATTCGAGATTATCCCTTCTGAGTGAATAAGATAGAAATCATCAACACACAATCACGTGTGGAACAGAAATAAATTTACTCACGTGGGATCGAACCCAGGTCTCTCAGGTGGAGCAAGGCGTTACCACTGGGCCATACAAGTCTAAAAGAAGTTGGAACCTGAGAGCAACTGCACCCAAGGAATTACTGGGCAAGCTAACTGCTCGCATACCAGCAGAGTTTTCCCCAACTTCCCGACTCAGCAATGACCCAATAGACAACATTTCAATCGAATTATCCCTTCTGGAGTGAATAAGATAGAAATCATCAACACACAATCACGTGTGGAACAGAAATAAATTTCTGACTCACGCCGATCGAACCCAGGTCTCTCAGGTGGAAAGCAGGGCGTTACTGGGCCATACAAGTCTAAAAGAAGTTGGAACCTGAGAGCAACTGCACCAAGGAATTACCTGGGCAAGCTAACTGCTTGCATACCAGCGAGTTTTCCCCAACTTCCCGACCAGCAATGACCCAATAGACAACATTTCATTCGAATTATCCCTTCTGAGTGAATAAGATAGAAATCATCAACACACAATCATGTGTGAAATAGAAATAAATTTCTGACTCACGTCGATCTAACCCAGGTCTCTCAGGTGGAAAGCAAGGGCGTTACCACTGGGCCATACAAGTCTAAAAGAAGTTGGAACCTGAGCAACTGCACCCAAGGAATTACTCTGGGCAAGCTAACTGCTTGCATACCAGCCGTTTTCCCAACTTCCCGACTCAGCAATGACCTAATAGACAACATTTCATTCGAATTATCCCTTCTGAGTGAATAAGATAGAAATCATCAACACACAATCACGTGTGGAACAGAAATAAATTTCTGACTCACGTCGGGATCGAACCCAGGTCTCAGGTGGAAAGCAAGGCGTTACCCACTGGGCCATACAAGTCTAAAAGAAGTTGGAACCTGAGAGCAACTGCACCCAAGGAATTACCTGGGCAAACTAACTGCTTGCATACCAGCGAGTTTTCCCCAACTTCCTGACTCAGCAATGACCCAATAGACAACATTTCATTCAATTATCCTTCTGAGTGAATAAGATAGAAATCATCAACACACAATCACGTGTGGAACAGAAATAAATTTCTGACTCACGTCAGGATCGAACCCAGGTCTCTCAGGTGAAAGCAAGGCGTTACCTGGGCCATACAAGTCTAAAAGAAGTTGGAACCTGAGAGCAACTGCACCCAAAGGAATTACCTGGGCAAGCTAACTGCTTGCATACCAGCCGAGTTTTCCCCAACTCCCCGACTCAGCAATGACCCAGTAGACAACATTTCATTGAATTATCCCTTCTGAGTGAATAAGATAGAAATCATCAACACACAATCACGTGTGGAACAGAAATAAATTTCTGACTCACGCCGACCTAACCCAGGTCTCCCAGGTGGAAAGCAGGGCGTTACCACTGGGCCATACAAGTCTAAAAGAAGTTGGAACCTGAGAGCAAACTGCACCCAAGAATTACCTGGAGCAAGCTAACTGCTTGCATACCAGCGAGTTTTCCCCAACTTCCCCGACTCAGCAATGACCCAATAGACAACATTTCATTGAATTATCCCTCTGAGTGAATAAGATAGAAATCATCAACACACAATCACGTGTGGAACAGAAATAAATTTCTGACTCACTGTCGGATCGAACCCAGGTCTCAGGTGGAAAGCAAGGGCGTTACCCACTGGGCCATACAAGTCTAAAAGAAGTTGGAACCTGAGCAACTGCACCCCAAGAATTACCTGGGCAAGCTAACTGCTTGCATACCAGCGAGTTTTCCCCAACTTCCGACTCAGCAATGACCCAATAGACAACATTTCATTCAATTATCCCTTCTGAGTGAATAAGACAGAAATCATCAACACACAATCACGTGTGGAACAGAAATAAATTTCTGACTCACGTCGGGATCGAACCCAGGTCTCTCAGGTGGAAAGCAAGGGCGTTACCACTGGGCCATACAAGTCTAAAAAGAAGTTGGAACCTGAGAGCAACTGCACCCAAGGAATTACCTGGGCAAGCTTTCAACCGCTTTCGCATACCAGCGAGTTTTCCCCAACTTCCCGACTCTTGCAATGACCAGTAGACAACATTTCATTCGAATTATCCCTTCTGAGTGAATAAGATAGAAATCATCAACACACAATCACGTGTGGAACAGAAATAAATTTCTCACTCACGTCGGATCGAACCCAGGTCTCTCAGGTGGAAAGCAGGGCGTTACCCACTGGGCCATACAAGTCTAAAAAGAAGTTGGAACCTGAGAGCAACTGCACCCAAGGAATTACCTGGGCAAGCTAACTGCTCGGCATACCAAGCAGTTTCCCCAACTTCCCGACTCAGCAATGACCCAGTAGACAACATTTCAATCGAATTATCCCTTCTGAGTGAATAAGATAGAAATCATCAACACAAATCACGTGTGGAACAGAAATAAATTTCTGACTCACGTCGGGATCAACCCAGGTCTCTCAGGTGGAAAGCAAGGGCGTTACCCACTGGGCCATACAAGTCTAAAAGAAGTTGGAACCTGAGAGCAACTGCACCCAAGGAATTACCTGGGCAAGCTAACTGCTTGCATACCAGCGAGTTCCCCAACTTCCCTGACTCAGCAATGACCCAATAGACAACATTTCATTAGAATTATCCCTTCTTGTGAATAAGATAGAAATCATCAACACACAATCACGTGTGAACAGAAATAAATTTCTGACTCACGTCGGGATCGAACCCAGGTCTCTCAGGTGAAAGCAAGGGCGTTACCCACTGGAGCCATACAAGTCTAAAAGAAGTTGGAACCTGAGATAACTGCACCCAAGGAATTACCTGGGCAAGCTAACTGCTTGCATACCAGCCTAGATTTCCCCAACTTCCGACCTGTGCAATGACCAATAGACAACATTTCATTCTGAATTATCCTTCTGAGTGAATAAGATAGAAATCATCAACACACAATCACGTGTGGAACAGAAATAAATTTCGACTAATCGCCGGGATCGAACCAGGTCTCTCAGGTGGAAAGCAAGGGAAAGCGCCCACTGGGCCATACAAGTCTAAAAAGAAGTTGGAAACCTGAGAGCAACTGCACCCAAGGAATTACCTGGGCAAGTAACTGCTTGCATACCAGCGAGTTTTCCTCAACTTCCGACTCAGCAATGACCCAATAGACAACATTTCATTGAATTATCCCTTCTGAGTGAATAAGATAGAAATCATCAACACACAATCACGCAGTGTGGAACAGAAATAAATTTCTGACTCACGTCGGGGTCGAACCCAGGTCTCTCAGGTGGAAAGCAGGGCGTTACCCACTGGGCCATACAAGTCTAAAAGAAGTTGGAACCTGGAGAGCAACTGCACCTAGGAAATTACCTGGGCAATATTGTTTGCATACAGTGATTTTCTCAACTTCGACTCAGCAATGACCCAATAGACAACATTTCATTGAATTATCTTCTGAGTGAATAAGATAGAAATCATCAACACACAATCAGTTGCAGTTGCTCTCAGGTTCCAACTTCTTTTAGACTTGTATGGCCCTGTGGGTAACGCCCTTGCTTTCCACCTGAGAGACCTGGGTTCGATCCCGACTGAGTCAGAAATTTGTTTCTGTTCCACACGTGATTGTGTGTTGCTGATTTTATCTTATTCACCAGAAGGGGATAATTCAAAATGAAATGTTGTCTATTGGCCATCATGCTGAGTCGGAAGTTGGGGAAAACTTTGCATGCAAGCAGTTAGCTTGCCCAGGTAATTCCTGGGTGCAGTTGCTCTCAGGTTCCAAATCCTTTTTAGACTTGTATGGCCCAGTGGGTGAACGCCTTGCTTTCCACCTGAGAGACCTGGTTCGATCCCCACGTGAGTCAGAAATTTATTTCGTTCCACACGTGATTGTGTGTTGATGATTTATCTTATTCACTCAGAAGGGATAATTCGAATGAAATGTTGTCTACTGGGTCATTGCTGAGTCGGGAAGTTGGGGGAAAATTGGCTATATGCAAGCAGTTAGCTTGCTCCAGGTAATAATCCTGCAGTTGTTTCAGGGTTCCAACTTTAGACTTGTATGGCCCAGTGGTAACGCCTTGCTTTCCACCTGAGAGACCTGGTTCGATCCCCGACGGAGTCAGAAATTTATTTCGTTCCACACGTGATTGTTATTGATGATTTCATCTTATTCACTCAGAAGGATAATTCGAATGAAATGTTGTCTATTGGGTCATTGCTGAGTCAGTTGGGAAAACTTGCTTGGTATGCAAGCAGTTAGCTTGCCCAGTAATTCTTTGTGCAGTTGCTCTCAGGTTCCAACTTCTTTTAGACTTGTATGGCCCAGTGGGTAACGCCTCTTGCTTCCACCTGAGACCTGGGTTCATCCCCGACGTGAGTCAGAAATTTATTTGGTTCCACACGTGATTGTGTGTTGATGATTCTCATCTTATTCACTCGAAGGGATAATTCGAATGAAATGTTGTCTATTGGGTCATTGCTGAGTCGGGAAGTTGGGGAAAACCGCTGGTATGCAAGCAGTTAGCTTGCCCAGGTAATTCCTGGGCAGTTGCTCTCAGGTTCCAACTTCTTTAGACTTGTATGGCCCAGTGGGTAACGCCTGCTTCCACCTGAGAGACCTGTTCGATCCCGACGTGAGTCAGAAATTTATTTCTGTTCCACACGTGATTGTGTGTTGATGATTTCTATATATATATATATATATATATATATATATATATATATATATATATATATATATACACTGTATATATGTGTATATGTATATATATATATATATGTATGTGTGTGTATACATATTTGTGTACATATATACACATACACACATAATATATATACATACAGTATAGCCTATATACTGTCATGTCTCGGTCATGTAAAGGTTCCACCCGTACAAATAAAACGCGTAAGATACGATTAACACGTATTTTCCTTAATAGTTACACATGGCACTGTTGCTAATATTATGCTACCTAATTATGCAATTATAGTCGGAAGGTACTCTGAGGCGACATGAGCCACCACTGTCTATCAGACGCACTTGTTAGCCCGTCGACTGCTAAACTAAATCCCTACTGATGTTTAACTTTTCAAACTGAACTCGCTTAGGTCATAGACCTCAGCTGATTGGTCTCCTATAATCGAAAGGAACAAATAAGGGTCTTCGATGTATGGCACTCACTTGAATTACCCACACCAAACCCCAACGATCGTATGAAGTTGATGATTCAGCATTATCTATTTGTTCGTTACTCTCTGATCACAAAGACGTACAAACAACTAGCAGATTTTCTGTTATGTCACACATGAATTTCTATATAGCCTAATCAGTTCACCATTCCCCCTTCAAAGTTCTGCGTCTCACAGGACTCACAATTTTTCTTTTTTTAATTAGTTTCTCTGCTATTTGTGCACTGCCATTTGAGTACCTTACCTCCCGACGATATGTTATCAATAATTCATGTAAAAACAAAAACTAAACTCAGTAGTTGTGGTCAAATTATATGGTTACAATTGTAATTATACAGTGTTATGAATTCCATGACATCACATTACTGTGCATTTCATTTATTTTATTTTTATAATAATAATAAAAAGAGAATCATAAAGATCAATGAATAATAATTTTAGCTCCACACATTACACACACAACTTCTTAGAATTTGATGGAAATAACCTGCAGTTCAAATAAATCAAAACAAGCAAAAATCTAGATTAATGTCAATCATTAAGACAAAATAATTTGTAAAATCACAAAACTAAAATGAAAAAGAATAAAGTGAAGGGAAGGCCCATGGCTCAGTGTTCCATCTTGGTGAAGCTGCCTCTTGGCCTCCCATGCTGGGGAAGCCCGAACTTTGCGCATGCTTGTGGGGCGCCCGTGTTTTGATGTGATGATATATCCCGTGGTTTGCGGGTCCCGCACCTGACGAAGCTCGGTTTGAATACCTCGAATTCCTCTCAGGAGGGAGGCATTGGTTGGGAGCGACAGAACAGATTGTGGGCACCTTGGGGCCTGGCAACAGGGCCAAGGACTGGCAGGACTCGGTGTCCAGCAGGCGCTTGCAGCCGACGTTGACTACCAGTCCGAATTGGGCGAGGAAGTCCGCACCCAGGAGTGGAGCCCTAACGTCTGTGACGATGAAGTTCGACTTGTATCTCCAGCCCAGGATGGAGACCGACAGGACCCTGGTGCCATAGGAGAGGATGGGGGGACCCGTTGGCGGCCGTCAGTGAGGCAGCCGGGACCGGCGGGCGCCTGCAGTCCTCTCTGGAAGGCGGGAACACTGACCGCATGGCCCCAGTGTCGATCAGCATCATCCTGCCGGAGATAGTGTCGCGGACATAGAAGGCTTGCGCGGGGCTCCTGGGTGTTTTGATGCTGCCTGCTGGCGGCTCAGGAGAGGCCGCCGCCCCCCATTTTTTGGATGGGCTAAAAGGCAGGGGTTTCACACCCAGGCATCTTTACAAACCTCTGGTGGTAGTAGCAAAGCCCCCGCCTTTCCTTCTGGTGATGAGGGTGGCCGCCCCGGCGATGACGTTGGTGCACTCCGCAGGTCCTCCGAGGCAGTTGATGGGGTGTGTAGTGGGATCACCGCTTGCCACCCTCATGGAGTCTCATTGCCAGCCGCGCCACCCTTACTCAGGTCCCGACTGGCAGGGTGAATGGCCTGATCTGCCCATTTACCCCGGGAGCAGCTGCCGAGGAGGATCTCAGCAGGCTCATCTCTTTGTGTCTGCCGCTGCTGTCAGTCTCGGGGAGGAGGAGGAGGTCCTGGGAGGGCATACCACATTTCCAAGAGGTTTGTGTCTTCGCTGCTCGGGGCTGATGGCGCAGGTCGAGAGGTGCAGCGCCCTCTGGAGACTGG
This sequence comes from Macrobrachium rosenbergii, assembly GCF_040412425.1. Classification (NCBI taxonomy): domain Eukaryota; kingdom Metazoa; phylum Arthropoda; class Malacostraca; order Decapoda; family Palaemonidae; genus Macrobrachium; species Macrobrachium rosenbergii. The sequence goes on along the minus strand of NC_089742.1, from coordinate 38,317,136 downwards.
CAGAGAGCAGGTCTCATGAGAGCGGCCTTTAATTCCTGGAAGGTGGCAGGGCTCGTCGCTGACATCACCACGGGGTGACTTTCCTGTACATCTCCCAGTAGGGCGTTGATAGCGATGTCCTCCTTCAACACCTTTGAAGTCGGTCAGGCCTGCCACTCCTGAATTGCCCCCTCACCCTGTAGACAGGACGCTGGCTCTGGATGGGTGAGTGATGCAGCTTTATGCTGGAGGGCTGCCCTGGTTGGTCTGTCAGGAGGCATCATGCGGGGAGTGACACTGGCGGAGGAGCACGCTGGTTCTCGCATGGAGGAGGGTCTGAGAGGGGGAAGGAGCGAGGACATCTGCCTCCAGAAGTTCGTAATTTGTACGTGGTTGGGAATGTCTGCATTCATGCTCATTCTGCACTCTCGCACTTGGAGGTGAGGGAAACATCGTCAATACATGCTGGGAGTGCTGTGTGGGTCTGCTAATGACGCTGGTGATTTGCCGACAAGGGTCGATACGCCAAACGCTTTTATTAGAGCGCTGTAGTTAGTCCGTTAGGGGCGGTTGGTTCATCGCCAAGACTAAGTCACCGCTTTGGGTCCGCGGCTCCGGGAACCACTTGGGGGTCACACTGTAGAGGTGCAAAAGAAAGATCAGGAAGACAAGTACTGGTTTATTGATAAAGCAACCTGCTTATAAAGCGCGCGGTAGACATTGGCGTACACGCAGAGACCGCCAGTACAAAAATTACTAGTGACCTGAGGTCAAACTATTATTTCTCTACACAAAATAGACAGGCATGTAGAAAACATGATGATTAACAATAGCTGGTTGGACACAGAAATACTCTGACACATATACTTGGTACAAGGGCAAATGAACAGGTAATGAGTATACAAATCACACTAATGATAATAAGATTGTGTATGTATGACCTCAGGTCAGCTGTGAAGGCACCACAGAAAACGGGATGTTCATCATAGAGAACCTGTTGAGCGGCAACTTTACAAAATATTTAATTCTTGAAAAGCTATTTTCTGGGTTTTTCCGACCTGTGTCACCCGGTGAAATAACCTTTCAGCACTGATTTCTAGGTAAAGCTATTGCTAAATATACCAGAGAAAAGCTTAAAGCTGCCGAGTTACTTACTTCCCCGTGCGAGCTCCATGAAATGGAGTCGCATGAGAAAGGGTGAGATTGAAATACAATCACAGGCCTCCGCCTGTAAACATTCCCAGTGTCAAAGTCCCACCGAGTGAGGTGCCGCGACAAACCCCCGCACCACTCTGGACTGTAAACAAACCGCGTCACCCACATTCCACTTTAGCACGACGCTATTGTTCTGTTCGTGTGCGCTTGTGCTTCCCATTTTTTGTTAACTATGGCATCCTCCTGGATTCTTCTTCACCTAGGTTGAGTACCATCTCTGTTTTTTATTTTAGGCGGTTGAGGCTCCTTATTTCTAATTTAATAATTAGGGATTTATAACGCCTCGTCATCTCATCTTTCTCCCGCCCCATGTGACCTTCAGTCTCGGTAGGGATTTTATGTCGTCGGGCTTCATTCCTTCATTTTCTTAATGTTGTGCCTTTTGCTTATCCTATATTCAATTGGGCTTTATATTATTGTTTTATTATTCTTCTCTGGGAAGTTAGGGTCTTTGTCGTTTAGGCTACGAGTTTTCCCTGGCCTATCTGCTTTTATCAATTTATATGCATTGTATTTGGACCTCACTTCCTCCAGTGTTTGGGTATATTATTTGAGATGGTACAGTTATGCTTATCGCTTATTTTTAAGCCCAGCGCACGGATGTCTTTGATATATTTTGGATTATATCCTTTGTTTTTAATCTGAAGGTCGGCCATTTTCCCTCCGCTACCATATCACGTTGGTTTGTCCTCCCTTCTACATATGTCCTTGCGATTAGTTGAATCATTGTTTAATTTCTTGCCTAGATAGGTTAACTTTAGGCTAGTCGAGTAGATACCTTTCTTCCCCCTGGGCTTCTCCGTCAGCCAGCCGGTTGTGTTAGGTTAGCCTAGGATTAGGCTATGGCGTCCTTTCCTCTTGGGAGAGAAGGTTTGATGTGTAGAGGGTTCATGGTTGAGCTCCCTTTGTGTGGCGTTTGGTTAGAGAAGTCGGGCTTGGCGCTTCTCCCTCCCCTGTTTCGCCTTCCGCTTAGACTATTGAGTCCTAATAAGGTTAAGCTGAATAGTGAGGGTATCTCGCGTAGCCTACCTTCATCCGAACCACATCTTCGGTTATTCTCCATCTTCATGTATACCCCTCCACCCCATTACCCTTCCTCCCACCTCTCACCTCTCCCACCCTTGGTCTGCTTTCATATAATATGTTAACTTACCAAGGCCTGAGAGTTTTATCCTGTTCCTACCCATAGCCTTATATCCCCTTCCTCTGCATTGATTGGTCTGTTCTTCGCCATCGGGTTCCGACCTTACCCGGTCACACCCAATCGAGACCTCAGTTAGGGACCAAGTGCTCCCACACCCTGTTTCCCATTCCCTTTCTTTGCTTTTTTGGCCTTTGAGAGTCCCCATCCTCTCCCTCTCTTAGTATCGTCAGACATATTCGTCCAATCGAAGGAGAAGGTTGGATCTCATGGCGCCTCGGAGAGTGCTTACTCACCCCTGTGGCTACTTTGGATCCTCGCCATGGCCTATACCCCTCCTTATCCTATAGTGTCAGTGTGCCCTTTTTCCCACTGAGCGTCGTTCTCCCAGAACGATATCTCAGGGGGGAAATTTGTGTTCATGCTGCAGTTAGAGTTTCCCACCTGACTGCCTTCTGTTATTCACACGCTATGACATTTATCTTCGTTCTATTCATTTAGAACACCTATAGTTTCCCAGTATCTACTCTCCGCCACTAGCTATCTTTTTGTGTTTTCTCTGGTAGGTAGTCGGGCTTCTTGTCGCCTTCCACACCGGTGGGTACGGGGTGTTTGGCTGACGGTGCTCACTACACCACCTCCGCCGCCACCGTATTAGAGCACAGACTCCCACCCAAGCAGAAATATCCACTTTTATAGTTGACCTTTCCCCTAGAATGCATACATATTATATTCATGTTATATATTATATTATGTATATACACTATCCTTTGGGACCTTCCTGTCGCTCCGGATTAACCTCCGTGGTCCCTTTAGGTTAATCTTTTATGTTCCAGTAGGCCCCTTAACCTCCCCGGTACGCCCGGCGGACCTATCTGGATAACTGTTTATTATATATATATATACACATTTATTTATTTACCTTTGTAGGTTAACTGTCCTTTGGGACCTTCCTGTCGCTCCGGATTAACCCGGTGGTCCCTCTAGGTAGTTGATCTTGCATGTTCCAGTAGGCCCCTTTATCCCTCTCGGTATGCTCCGCGGACCTACCTGATAACTATTATCCTAAGACACTAGCATACTCTCATACCCGCCAACTTACAGATGGTGCGTTGTCAGGAGTAGGGGTGCACCGCTGTGCTGCATCAAGCCAGCGGACATGAGGTGTGCAGGTCCCACCTGGGTGTGCTGTCCACGTAGGGGACCTGATCGCCTGGCACCCTGATGGTTGTGAGGTGTGCTACGCCTCTATGAGCAGGTTCTGATGAGTCGGTAAGTTAGTTTTTTCCTTTCCGATTCACGTTCACCTTCAGTTTTGTCTCATGGATAATTGAAAGATATTCTCATTTTAGGAGGCTCGTCACCTGACTTTCCTCTTCCAGATTGACCGCAGCTCGGGACTCTTCGGATGTCGACCTCAAGACCTGGGTCAGCGGCGGGAGGAACGTCGGGGCAGGGAAACCCCACGTTTTTGTCTAAGGATGTCTGCAACGTTCTCTTCCCGGCGCCTGGATCTCAGCTTCAGTTGGGACTAGGGTGTAGCCGCCCTTGATCGCTGGGATCCGGGAAATGATGCAGCCCTCCCAGGAAGAAGTCGCTGCATGCGGAGTTGTCACCGATGAGATGTTAGGCTTAATCTGGACCTCGAGCCGATGAATGTTGATCTGGATTTGCAAGCAGGTAAGGGGGTAAGTGAGGCAGGTGATTTACTCTTTAGCTCTCCTTCTTCCACTGGTTCTTCCTTCCGAGGATTTGTGAAATCCTCTTTGCCTTATGGACAGTGCAAGGTCTACCGTCCCTAAGGTTAAATCAGTAAAGAAAAGACCTTAAAGTCCCTAAAGTCTGCTGGTTCCTCGAAGACGTCACGCCCCAGCCCGTGCCATCTACGAGCAAGGCCTGACTTCGGGAAGGGAGCACGGTCTAAACAAAGTAAAAGAGGTTCCTCCTTCCTTGATGCTGAAGCATTTGCTGAGCTTTTGCGAAGCAGTTCACAAAAGAGTTGACGGAAGCTGTCGCAACCTCGAGCCAACTGTCCTCTTCAAATGCTTCCTGCTCTCCTTATCAGAAGAGGTTAAGTCTCAAAGGACTTTAATCTCGGTTCAAGAGTGGCGGATGCCAACAAACCCTTCTCCGTCCCGGGACACCTCCAGCCTACCTCCCTTTGATAAAGGAAACCTCTGGTGCCTGACCTTTTTGCCCCCAGCATGAGGGTACCTTACTATCGAGGGCCTAGGCACTCGTAGGCTGGAGGAATTAGAAATTCTCCCTCCTAACCTGCAATCACCTTGCAGGTTATGCCAGGCTTACTGAGGAGGCATGGGTTCGGTCCGATAAGGTCCCCAAGGAAACTGTCATCTTCCCCGAGGACCAGGCCCAGTCGGCCCTACTACGGACTTTGTCGGAGTGGCAGGCGAGAGAACACCAAACTCACCTGGCCAAGGGTGCTTTTACAATGTTCTCTCTGGGAGAAGTTCTCCCAACCCCTTGCACCTCTAAAGTGGCCTCCTCACCAACCAGGCTTGCATGGAGGGTAAGCTCCTTCCCCATCTCCGGGAGACAGATCCCACCTCTTGTCTTACCCGGAGATTCTCAGTTTTGGGTAGGAGCTCCGACACCTTCACGGTTACTGGCTGGACCCCTGATCATGCTTTTCTAACCTCTTCAGCGAACAACCCTAAGATCCCGGAGTCGCTCCTGAAGGCTGAAGCTGAGTCTAAGGACAGACTTAGTAGGTCCTTAAACTCTCTGACTTTAGCAGAGGCAACATCAGTGGTATATAGCGAAGATGCGCTATTTCAGGTGCTGACGAAATTCTCTAGGGAGTTTTCAGCAGGACCTGTACGATTTCATTAAGGTCTTCTGAACTGCCGAAACACATCTTTTCGGCAGCCACCATCCGTCATGAGCCTAACAGGCTCATGAAAAGCTCCATCTGGGAACTAATCTCTTCCCCAGGAAGAGGTTGATGCAGTCCTAGCTGAGGCAACCAGGCCCAATCAGTGTCTCTGCTCCTCGCTGACGTTATCCTCTAAGAGGAAGCAGTCTGAGCCCGCAGAACTCACCTGAGCCCGGGAAGAAGTTCAAGAAGTTTAAACGGCTCCCGACTCAGACTGTCTTGCAGGCTGTCCAGGTCCCCGTCCCTGGTCATCCTTCAACCTCTCAGTCTCAACTCAACCTCAGTATGTGCTGGTCCAACTAGCCCATCAACCTCTCGCTGCTCCTTCATACGCCCTCCCAGCTCAACGCTCTTATGAAAGCCAGGTGCATTTCGATCGATTCAAAAATGCAAAGGGAACGAGAGCTAGAGGATACTTCCTAGAGGAACACCCCCTGCCCTCCTCCAGAGGAAGGGGAGGCAGAGGCCCAGGGGAGTAGAGGACCCTCTCCCGCCCAGTGAGATATCTCAGGTAGGCGGGAGGTTATACCATTTTCGACCAGTGGAGCTTCAGTCCTGACCCAGAGCATAGTCTCCAAAGGACTGGGGTGGAGTTGGTGCAGAAGTCCTCCCCAGTCAGGTTCCATCAATCACCGTCCAAGGCTCTGAAGGACTTTTGTGAAAGATCTATTAAAAGAGGGCAATAAAGAAAGCGAGACATCTGAAATTTCAAGGCAGACTGTTCAGTGTTCCAAAGAAAGGTTCCAGTCAGCGAAGAGTAATTCTAGACTTGTCCTGCCTAAATTCCTACATTCAATGCGACAAGTTTCTGAATGCTTACAATCTCGCAGGTTCGACCCTACTGCCCCGGGTGGAGCCGAAATCACCTCTATAGATCTTTTCAGACGCTCATTATTACGCCCGATTAAGGAAGGTTCTTCCTTATCTGGGGTTCAGACTAGAAATCAAGCATACCTGTTCAGGGTCATGCCATTCGGTCTCAATGTAGTTCTAGAATCTTCACCAAAACTGGCAGATACGGTAGTTCAGCAACTCCGGTCTCAGGGGATCATGCTAGCCGATACCCAGACGATTGGATTGTTTTGGGCATCCAACGCCAACGAATGCCGGAAAGCAACAGCCATAGTAATCGGCTTCGGAATCACTGGGCTTTCAGATAAACAAGGTGAAATCCCGCCTAGTTCCGAGAGTCGCTTTCAATGGTTAGGAATCCAGTGGGACCTGTGTGCACACAGACTATCTCTTCCGCCGGCCAAACGGAGAGAAAATAGCAAAGGCAACCAGACAGTTCCTCAAGAACAAGAAAGCTTCCTGTCGCACTAAGAAAGAGTCTTAGGTTCTCTTTCGTTTGCTTCAGTGACGGATCTTCTTTGAAATCCAAACTGAAAGACATAAACAGGGTATGGCGGAGCCGAGCCAATGTCAGGTTCAGAGACAAAGTATTCTGATTCACTGATTTTGAAAAAGAGACTCAGGCCTTGGACGACTGTCAAGAGCTTATTGAAGCTAGCAATTCTTCAGTTTCCTCCTCCATCATTAGTGATTCACACCGACGCTTCCTAAGCGGGTGGGGAGGATACTCAACACAAGAAGGTACAGGGACTTGTCCACTATGTTCGGCCAGTTCTGTTATCAATGTCCTGGAAGCTGGCGGCAGTCTTTCTAACTCTGAAGAAACTGCGTCCGAACAATCTGATTCATATAAGATTGGTCCTGACAGCAGTAGCAGTACTGTATAAACAGGAGGTTCCAAATCGAGTCGGATCAACCAGGTTATGATAGCAATATATTCTCTCTAGCAAACAAACACCGTGGCATCTGTCTGCTACCCACCTTGCAGGGGTCCAGAATGTCATTGCAGATTCCTATTCAGGACAACTCCGCTGAGTCGAATGGTCCCTGGACAAAACTTCATTCAAATGGATTTGCAATCAAGTTCCAGTCTCGGCAGATCTTTGGCAACAGAATGCAACCACAAACTACCTTGTTATATGTCTCCAACCTGGACCTCTAGCTCACTCCACAGATGCAATGTCCATAGATTGGAACAAGTGGAAAAGGATCACCTCTTCCTCCAGTAAACCTGGTAGCTGAAAGTCCTTCACAAGCTCAGGACATTCAAGGGGTCAGATAGCCCTAGTAGCTCCCAACTGGCCGAAGAGCAACTGGTTTCACTTCTTCTAGAGCTGAAGCTTCAGTTTGCAAATTCCCAACCCGAAACTGACGCAAATAGTACAAACTCAGACTGTGTCAGCTTCCTCAAGAATTCAGAATGCCCTGGGCTTTGTGGATTTCATGAAGTTTGCAGCTCAGAAGGATGCTAATATTGATCCTATTAACACTTTGTTCCTAGAATCAGACAAAAGGGAATCCACTCTTAGACCGATGACTCAGCAGTTAAGAAATTAGCTCTCCTCTTTAAAAGAATCTAAGCAACTGTAATGACCACTAATTTAGCTATTTCATTTTTAGGTCATTATTTGAGAAAGGTCTGGCCTCAAGTACCATTACTACAGCAAAATCAGCTTTGAAAAAGATATTTTTGCACGGGTTTAAGATTAACTTAACAGACTTTATTTTTCGTCAATCCCTAAAGCCTGTGCTCGCTTTTAAGACCAGTAACCCCCCACATACGGTTTTCCTGGTTCTTAAATGATGTTCTTAAGTTAGCCTCAGAAATAGATAATCAGAATTGCTCTTTCACTAACTTATTGAGGAAGACCTTATTTTTGATTAGTTTAGCTTCAGGTGCTAGAATTTCTGAGAAACTGTCTTCCATCCCCTGAAGAGTCTATTTCTGAGAACTCCAAATGTGTCTGATATTGATTTCCTTCCATCAGGTGAAGTGTAATCCTTCAGGCCCAGCCCTCTGTTAATCACCCTAAGTTCCTACCTAGCTAAAAATGAAGATCCTCAAAATAGGTGGTCTCCTGAAGGTCATCCCCTCCACAGGACCTGTCTTTATGCCCAGTCTTTACCTTGAAAGCCTATTTAGACAGGACCTCACAGATAACTTCCGGGCCTCTGTTTGTAAGGGAAGGGGAGGAACTATCTCTATGAAAGCCATTAGCAACAGATCTTGTATTTCATTAAACATGCAAACCCAGATTCAGTCCCAAAAGTACATGACATTAGGCAGTGGCCACCTCCACTAACTATTTCCATTATATGAATTTCGAGGATCTCAAAATATACGGGTGAAGTCTCCGTAGTTTTTAAACGCCACTATCTGAAATCACTAGAAGTTCTGAAGTTCACTACAGTGGCGGCAGGGAACATCGTTCCCTCCGTTTAATTCTTCCTAGTACTCCAGTCACTCTCCTCCTCCTACCTGCCTCATTTATTCCCCTTCGGTCACCTCCAGGTCAGGCATGCTTCACAGCCTGTCTCCTGACCATGTCATAGTTTTGTCTTGTCTATGTGTTTAATTTAAATATTATGTGTGTTCTCTTGTGGGACATAGTTTCACCACTAGTCTTAAGTATAATGTTTTGTACCTAATTTTTTCACTTTTATGTACTCATTAATCTAAGGATGATTTTTATATTTATGTACACTTTAATATTACATTAAATTTAAGTATCTTTTATTATATCTAAATACCACATCTTGCTACTGGGATAATTAAAACTCTTGTGGATTTTTATTTTTATTACTTTCCTCTACAAGTTTCCCTTTGTTTCAGGATGGTATTTTGATTTCTCTGTTAAGATTTCACCGGTGACACAGGTCGGAAAACCCAGAAAAGGATTTTGACAAAGGAAAATCTATTTCTGGGAGAGACCTGTCACCCGTGACCCACCCATGATTCCTTTCTTTTCCCCTGATAAAATACCATTCCAGGATGGGGTGCTAACATGGAATGTGGGTGACGCCTTGTTTGTTTGACAGTCTGCAGTGATGATGGGTTTGTAACGGCACCTCACTCAGTGGGACTTTTGACATTGGGAATGTTTACAGGGCGGAGGCCTGTGATTGTGACAATCTCACCCTTTCTCATACACGACTCCATTTCATGGAGTCTCGACTGGGGTAGTGCTCCAGGCTTAGCTTTTAGCTTTCTCTGGTATATTTAGCAATAGCTTTACCCTAGAAATAAGTGCTGAAAGGTTATTTCACCGGGTGACACAGGTCTCTCCTGTGGCGGAATTCAAAACCACAAAAAACCAGTACACAACACTCACCCTGGTCCTCGGTTGCTGGAAGATGGAGTAAGGCGCCACGGTCGCCACCACAGCACACAAAAAAACCACACAAACCAAAACCAAAACAGAAAACACACGACTCACGAACATACAGCAACAAGAACAGCACACTAACAAGGAAAAACAACAACTGCATCAGCACACAAACAAACTGTTTTAGACCAAAAACGACTGACCGGCACTAGCTCTGACTCAAAAACTGCTTCCAAAACCGAAAATCCTCACATATATTCCACAGACAGACAGCGCCAAACAAACTAACGACCTCATCCCTCTTCCAACAACCGAAGCACTCACTAACGACAATTACACTCTCTCTCTCTCTCTCTCTCACAAAACGTTGGGAAATGCTAAATAAAAACAAATTTATTCATCCCTCTATAATTCTCCCCTTTAGCATTTCCCAACCAATACCTTCCACACTGCATTCAAATCGCCTTACGTAACACCCACGGATGCTCACTACAGGTCCTCTAGATCGCGTTCAGCGGGCACACAATCATTCTCTCAGAATCATTCCTCTCTTCTAGCAACATTCAAATCCACATCTTCTCCATTCTCTCTCTCTCAGATTCACGCTATCTCTTCACTATTCCCACTCTCAATTTCATCCACAATCTCATCTATACCCTCTAACTTGTTCCCGAATACCTCCCCAATTCTTCAACTAACCCATCCCATTTGCTCATTGACCTTTCCCAAATCTTGCAACGATTCATTCATGCTTTCAATCACTGTCTATCACTGCTACGCTCTCTTACTCTTACACTTTCGCTCACCTCCAACCGTTCACTTACCCCTACACGCTTCAGTCAACTCAGTTATATCAAACCCGCATATGCTATACTGTTCTATTCATACCATCCCAGTCATCCGTATTACATGCTTTATCACTCATTTTCACTTTGGCACTCACACCCCGTATCACACAACTTACGATCACTCCGTTCACTTACGTTCTTCCCTTTCTTACGTTTTCTGCCATACTCTATCAAAACAAATTGCTTCATGCACTCGTCAGTCTTTCCAGCAAAGCCCTCATGCAACAACCCCTCACGTACATGCATCACACGCACCGCTGCATCCTGGAAGATCCACCCATTTGAACCCCTTCACACCAGTTTCCCGAATTCGCTGTCACAGTCATCCACTTTAGCTCTACATACACTTGATACATGCCCTTCCATTCCACATTCGTCACACTGCCGGTTCTGAACACATTCTCGCATAATGCCCATTCTTACCACAGTTGCCACATATTACATTCACTGGTACCCCTACAACCATTAGCAATATGACCCACCTGTCCGCACCTGTAGCATTTAACCCCTATCTTTCGTACACTCCCGCCCTAAATGTCCCGGTTGCCTACACCCAAACATGCTCCCAAAGCCCACCTACACTCATTCTTTTGTATGTCCTTCCTTTCACATCTAAAACACTTAGCTCGACTTCCACTCATCGACCTTCCCTTTGTACACACTACTATCCCTAACCCGTCCAACCCGTTGTTCCCTTACAAACCTACCATTCATCCTCACTGGCACCTCCACATTACTTGCTCTTACACTCCTATCTATTACACTATCGCCATTCTCATTGGGCCCCTCCACTGCATCCCTAAAGCTTCCAAACTCTGGTACTCCTCTCATCTACCCCAGCCCTTACACTTACACTTCTGCTCTCTTTTATAACCCTGTCAAGCTCATAATCTTCTACAATTTTCAAAATTTCTCCCAAGTCAACCTTTCATTCGTCCATCTTTCTTCTCCTTCCGCTTCAAGTTCACAAATTCTCTAACCATCTGGCACTGTCCCTAACAACTTCCATACTAACTCCTTACATTCATCTATCCCATCATCCCCAAACTTCTTCCCTGCAACGTCTCCAGCCTACAAGCACAGTGACAAGGTTTCCCCAACTTTCATTCTTGCCTCATCAAATTCATTCTTCCTCTTATACTTAACACTCAAGCTTTCATACGCCTCGCTTGCTCAACTAGTCTAGGTTTCACCTTTGTCATACTCAACATCTCCCACACTCATAATAACCCTATACATATCAAGCAAAACCCAGTCAAATATTCTCCTAATTCTCGTGCCCACACTCTCTTACTTTCCCCATACTTATCCTGACAAAACCTTTCATACTTCCTAAAGAAATCATGCACATCCCTACTTCCATACTCATTATACCTTTCACACCGGGTACCTCCTCACATACATAGCCTTTCTCAATTTCTTTTCTCACTTTCACTGTCACTTTCACTACTTTCACTCTGTCCTTCATACCCTCTTCAAATACAAAGAGTCCACTTCCTGCACTTACATTCTGTCTTACTATTTACACTCTTCTTTCCCCTCTTTTTATCCACTTTATCCACTCACCTCCATTCACCCTCTCCTTCTTTCCTGCCTTTCCACTTCCTTACCCTTCTTACCAGTTTCCTCTTCCCTTTCCCTTCCTTTTTCTTCCCTGACTTATCCTTTACTTTCCCCTCCGTTCCTTCCCTTGCTTTTCATTCCCTTTTCCCTTACCCTGCCTTTCATTCTCTCGTTTCTTACTTCCTATTTCTCATCACGTTCATCACTCACGCTTCCATTCACTTCTTCCTCCTTTTCTTTCTCTCTTGCCCCTTCACATGTTCCAGAGGACCTGCCTCCAACAGCCCCTTCTCCTCCAAAAACACCCTTGAACATACCTTTCACCATTTCTTCCACACCTTTCATCATTCCTCCAACTTTTATCCATCCTCTCTTCTGACTCTTTTCATCTCCCCTTTCATTTCTTCTTTCGCACTCCTTAGCATTCCCCCCATCTCCTCCAACTGACTCCTCAACCTCATTCTCACCCCTCAGCCTCTCATTCTCTCTCTTGCCAGCCGCAACTCCTCTCTCAACCTCCCCAGTTCCTCTTCCATTCCCTCCAGTCACACTTACTAGCCACTAATCTCACTGCAGCTGCCCCACCAGCTGCCCTCTATTATTGTCATCAAAAATATTGCATGGAATTCAAAACCACAAAAAAACAGTACACAACACTCACCCTGGTCCTCGGTTGCTGGAAGATGTGAGTAAGGCGTCCACAATCGCCAACACAGCACACAAAACCACACAAACCAAAACCAAAACAGAAAAAACACACGACTCACGAACATACAGCAACAAGAACAGCACATAACAAGGAAAAACAACAACTCTGCATCAGCACACAAACAAACTGTTTTAGACCAAAAATAACGACTGACCGCACTAGCTCTGACTCAAAAAAACTGCTTCCAAAACCGAAAACCCTCACATATATTCCACAGACAGACAGCGAGAGAGAAACAAACTAACGACCTCATCCCTCTTCCAACAACTCAGAAAGGACTCACTGCTGACAATTGTGTTCAATTAGAAACTCTCTCTCTTAGATCTCTCAGTGAAGCTCTCTCTCTCAACTCTCTCTAACCCTCAAAGAAGAAAAAAGTTGGGAAATGCTAAGATAAAACAAATTTATTCATCCCTCTATATCCCCAGAAATAGATTTTTCCTTTGTCAAAATCCTTTTCTTCTTCCTGTCCCCAATGAAAATCCGACTGTTTCCTCAATGAATCTAGTAGTCCCGCTATTTTACCAAAATCTTTTATGAACTTTAATAGTAGAAACAAGGCAAGGAAACTGGCTACTTCTTTTGCATTCTTCGGTTGATCCTAATTTTTTAATTGCTGCTACTTGTTTATCTGCACAAGGCTTAAGGCCTTCAGATTTTATGATGAGCCCCAAAAATTCAACTTCCTGCTGAAAGAATTTTCATTTGGTTAGATTAATTTTCATACCATGTCGTTTTAAAGCTTCTAAGACTTCAATAATGTTCTTTTTATGTTCTACTGTAGCCCCTATTATGATTGTCATCTAAGTATACAAACATGCTATGTCCTAATAGTGAAGCTATTTGATATCATAACACAAAAAATGGGCAAAAATTCTTTACTCCAAAAGGAAGGTAATTATATTCAAGTTTTGATCATTAGCTATAAAGGCTGTCATTTCTTTGCTGCTCTCGTCTACAGGTATTTGATGATAACCTGACTTTAAATCCAAGGTACAAGAATTTACTATCAGCTGACCTTAATCAATAGTTCTTCGATAGAGGGCAATGGAAATGCATTGTCTTTCATGATACTATTCAACGTTCTATAATCAACACATAGCCTAAGAGAACCATCCCTCTTTTTAACCATCACCATTGGTGAGGCCCAGGGAGGTTCACTTGCTCTAATTGTCCCTTGTTCCCTTAATTTATTAATTTCCTTCTCTACTTCCTGCTGACAACAAACTGGAATTTCATACGGCTTAGATCTCATGGTGGGGGGGTTGATCCCCGGTCTATAACAAAAGGAAAATTATTTATTCTGCCTGCGGTTTCGTCGCCAATCGCGATTACATTCTGATAACTTTCTACAATTTCCTTGACAATATTTTTGATAAGTAACAGGGTAGACCCATCGGCTGTTCTCAGGAGTTTATCCAGACGTTCTCCAATAAGTGACCCTGATGCAGTCAATGTTCAGTGTGAGAAAATGTCTGTTATTTCATGCAGGTTCAAACCGCATATCGACCCACTACTGTCTAATACGATACACTGATCACTAACATTAATAAATGGGGTCATTAACCTCGCCGTGTATTACCTCAGCCAGACCCAAAAGATAAAATCTTCCCATTTCTGATGGGGGTCTGATCAAAACTAAGGTCCCAGCAGGTAAAATTCATGTATGATTCGAAGTGTAGCTTATGAAAGAGTCGGGTTGGTGCCACATCTCCCGCCTCTGATGCTGTCAGTACTTGATCCCCACCACCAATCTTTCAGTCTTAGGAGACCATAGACACCTCGGTCTCTCCCTATGTGATTCGTTGTCCTTTAAATATACTGAGATCCCATTCCTTTTGTAAACAACTATTATTATGTCGTTCTAGCCACAAAATCAACTCCTAAAATAACTGCAATTCCTTCACACTTGTAATGCTGGTACTACATAGAAGGTGTGTCACTACTCGCCCATCGATGGGCACCTGCTGCTTCACAGTCCTCTGGGTTACCATCTGATGGCCACCTGTTGTGCTTAGAACTAAGAAACCAGGAGAAATGCACTGACCCTGTCACAAGGTGTCCTTCTAACAAAGAAAACACTTGCGCCAGTGCTTCCACCAACGCCCTTGCTGTCGCTCCCCACCCATATTTCCAGATGGCACCGCGACTTCCTTTGGCCATTAAAGTGTTGTTGAGAGGTGTCACAAACCTCTAAAAAAGCACCCTCAATGTTTGGGTAGGGGCAACGGCAGTTGATTTGAGGGCTGTCCACTACTTCTCGACAAAAGGTGGGTGACTCCCCTCACTCCCCCAACAACCAGGCTCCCTTGTTCTTACAGGGCACAGTCATTGCTTGGACCTGAGGCATGTGGTAGGGTAGTCAGGGGTCCTCTACTCAACTCCACGCTGCCTTCCTTTCCTCCTGTAGTGTAGAGGGGAGCGTTGTTTTGCTGGCACGTCAACATTTTTGGAGAAGCATTCACAAGAGGTGCCTCTGTTGCATTGAAACTTCTGGAAAACAAATGACGGGCATCTAAGACGAAAAACAACTATTGAAAGTGAGAAAGGAGCACTAAACCCTCATGTGGCCCTCCTTCCACACTGTGAAAAACGGCCGACCTTCCCTTTTCCCTGTTGGTTTTCCCCTTTCCTCTTGAAAGGTCCCTGGTGGGTGACCCTGCCCATCTGGATGGCTGAGGACTTGCTTGGTCAGGTTGTTTAACCACTGCAACAAATGGTTGGGATGTGGCCTGCCCCTCCCCTCTTGTTGGCGTTGTTTGTGGTCTAACAGAAGTTGAATCTTCAACAGCAAGGCTTGTAAGGGCCTCCATATCGCCAATAATGAATCTCATTATGGAGGTGGAAGAAGAGCCAGCATGCATCGCAGAAGTCTTCTTTTCCTCTGCAGATATGGTCCCTTTCAAATCAAAGGACTCCAAAGTCTTCACTCAGTAAGCGATTATAGAATGCTGAAATCGATTCTCCCACCCCCAGTATGGGGTCGTAGGTCTCCATTAGCTCCATCTTCTCCTCTCAGTGCAGGGCAAGCTGCTGGGTGAGGTGTTTTTTAAAAGTACCCCCAGTCTGAGGAATAACTGGCATCCCAACGCCTGATTTGCTGTGCGGCATTCACGGTCACTTTTTGTTTGGTTTGCACAATTTTTTCTCTATCTACCCAGCCTACGGTGGTGTTTTCAATACACTTTATGAAGGTCTTGATCGAAAGGAAACCTTCACCAGTGCGTGAGTTGTCAAACTCAGGCACGGATCCATCTAAAACCGGCAGTTCTTTTATTTTTTCGACTGATCGCGCTTGTGGTGACAACACAATGTCGGCCGAAATTGTGGGTGGGTTGACGGGCTTTTTATTTTGTATTTCATTTGTTAATTTGTGCAACTCCTCTAACACGCATTAGATATCCTTTGACTGCTCTTTCTCACTGTCCTTTTCCCTGGCACTGTTATCATTAACACTGGCACTGCTAGCACTGGCACTCCTGCCGCCGCTGATTTTCTTGAGAGCTTGTTTATTTCACCTTCACAATTACGCTGTTAATTACTATATGTACTGGCACTTACCCAGGACTGACACCAGAAATACGACCTGATTTTCGGTCATCTAGTGATGTTCTACCAGGACAAATAAAGCGCGTGGATTTACAATTAACACTTTTGTATTTTCCTTAGTGTTACACAGCCCTGTTGTTAAATTACGCTATCTCAATTATGTAATTATACCGGAAAGTATTCGGCAGGCAGATAAACGAACCAAGAACTGTTGTTCGACGGACTTCAGCCCATTGATCCTGACAGATCAACTTAACTTCACTACGCATGACCTCTGATTGGTCTCTTAAAACAAAGGAACCAAAGATTTTGATGTTCACAAACCTGGAGCTTGAGATCAGCTGCCCACTTAGCTAGACAGTCTGGTTGTGGATCTCAGGTCAAACAACTGATTGGTCTCACACGAGCGAATTGAAAAGGAAGTGGACCAGTCTTCATAAACAGGGTATATTAGTGTATAAACACGTATATATATGAACACTAACACAGGCAAGAGAAAACTGTATTTGCTAAAAGTATCGCACGCGATCCATATGTATTAAAAAG
>NC_089742.1:38208012-38295512 GCF_040412425.1 Macrobrachium rosenbergii | reverse complement strand
TGCTTCAAGTACAAGTACTATGACAACTACAAGTACTGCTTCAAGTACAAGTACTATGACAACTACAAGTGCTGCTTCAGCTACAGTGACTCCTGTAGATGTAAATTCGTTGAATATTGCTCCAATTGCGTCAACTCAGCCTTGTAATGGCAATGCAGGTGCTGTTGGCATATATCAGGATAGTAGTGGCTTCTACCTCCTTTGTAAGAATGCTCCTAATGGATATTCATACCAAGCTGATAATCCATCAACACCATGCTCAGGGAATCAAATGGGATGTATGTCTGTATCTTGCCCAAGCAACTCTGCTATTAGAGGATTCAACACACAAAATGGAAGTCCTGCTGGACCTTGTAGTGCACCAAATGACAAGACCAAACTGAGCACTTCTGACTGCCATACGATTTCAGGTACCATGCAGGATCAACCAACAGGCAAAACATCTTGGCTTCAGTGGAGGCTTTGTGGTGGGAGTGGGTTTTATGTCATGACTGCTTCATCAGTTAGTGGTGCTAGTACATCATGGACCCTCACCAGCATCACCTGCTGCCTTGGTCTGCCATAATGGTATTCTCAATTTTGGAGAAGGACATTTGTTTGATAGGTTGAGCTATACTGTATTTAACTTGTTGAGTAGTGTTCTAGTTCAGAAGATAATGATTTTAAACAAGAATTATGCACACTTAAGGAAATGACAGAAGTTTCACTGATATATGGAAACCCATTAAACATGTTAGCCTCATTCCCAGTAAAATGGACCGGCTCTACCAGCTTGGAGAGATTTAAGAAGAAAGGTTCCACCTTGTATGCCCAGCTCAAAGACCATCATCTTCCTGCAGTAACCCTCATTTGTCTTTG
The DNA here is from genome assembly GCF_040412425.1 of Macrobrachium rosenbergii. NCBI lineage: Eukaryota > Metazoa > Arthropoda > Malacostraca > Decapoda > Palaemonidae > Macrobrachium > Macrobrachium rosenbergii. The sequence goes on along the minus strand of NC_089742.1, from coordinate 38,294,654 downwards.
TAGCTCTGACTGAACTAAATGTGTGCAGTGCATCCAAAGTCTGCACCAAATTCTTTTCAAGTTTTTTGGTGAGTTTTTACCTTTTTACCTTTTCTTGTATTTTTACTTTGGTCTGCATTGTCCTATGATATCCTAGATGCATTCCTATGTGAGTTTGTGCTATTTCTCTTTTGGGATTCTTATACTCTATTAATTTTCTTATTTATTTTGTATTCTAACTTTATTTAGGGTAACTTTTGACTTTGTTTAGCCCCATTGGAAATTTTCATTACTTTTTGAGTCTGGTAATCAGTAATATGTTGTACAGTATATCCAGATTTTGTGTGTTTTTAGCTTAACATTCTCCAGCTCCTTGATCCATTGCCATTGTTGGGGGCATTGAGGATGGCAGCTGAGAAGCTGTGTTCAGTGCTTTGATGACAGACATGAGTCCTGTAAGCCTTGCATCTCAACTGCTAACCTGACAAATTTTAGAGATACCTTTTATGTTCTCAGAGTAACTGTTTCATTTTTCTTTTCTGCTATCCAAACAGACTTTATAGTGAATACAAAAGTGATTTAGAAACTGGAAGAATCTGTTCTTGAAACTGATGGAAAGTGGCATTGGACCTCATGCCTCTACCCTAAAACTGGTGTGCTTAACATGGCCAGGCAAAGGGAAACTTTGTCAACCTTTGGCCTTAGTAATGGGTCAAACCTCAATGGACTGATGATCTTAAGACACTAAGGATAAGGTGTATAATCGTTAGACACTAAGGATAAGGTGTATATTGATATGAACCCTCCAACTTCTATTTCAGGTGCACTCTTAACTCTCCCTTCATTTCTTTCCAGTAAAGGAAAAAATATATAGCAATAAAAATAAAACCTTTGAGGTAGCAAAACAAAATGACGAACTAAATCCAGGCAGGATTCACCCTTGACCCATTTTGGTTCTCATTGAAGTGAAAATTGGACAAGGTTCCTAATATCATCATTTAAGACTTGAAAACTACCTGGTAAATAGACATTCAACAGCTGCAAAGACATCTAGACAAATAAAAAATGAAAACTTGGTTGGTTGAAAAAACTACCAAAAATCACTCTATAGATGACTAAAAAGTTAAAGTAATGAAACATGACTCAATAAATAGTGTACAGGTAACAATCATAGTTCTTCATAATGATAGACCTGTCAAAAAAGAATTTTTATTAGACAAAACAGTTACATTATCTAGCAGGAAAAAAAGCTTCTTTGAAAGTGGCCAAAATAGAATTTGCAGAACTAGTTCATCCATTGAAAAAAAAAATTTTTGGGTCAAAATAGATAAGTAAATATGTACTTAAACCCTTATATTATAAAAATTGTAGTAAATGTGGACACAACAAAAAATGCCATAACAACCCTGGCTGTTCATACTTTGGATCCAGTGATCACACAAAAAATGGAACTGTGGTGAACCAACTTGCATAAACTTAGTCAGAATCACCATGAAAGATTTAAAGTGTGTGAGCATAATATTTTCAACACAGAATTTCCAGGAAGAACTGGAATTGCCCTTAAGAGAAGCTAAATGGAACAGAAATTAAGGAGTTGAATGATAAAAAAAAACCTAAGTACAAAACCTTAACCCAAAAAAGTAACTAAAATCAAAATAATCAGATAACATGGAATAGAATAGACAGACAATATACAAGAAAAAAAATGTTAGAATAAAGGTTAGACAAAGAAATACAATCCAAAAAGAATATAGCATTAAAGACTCGAACTGTATGATGTACTTCCACAAATGGGAGTTAAGGAAATTAATTCAAACATCCTAGAAGAATGGGAGGAAAACCACCAAAATAATGTTTCTGAACTTCAAGATAATGAAAGACCACTTGAAAGAACTGCTCCTAAAGATAAAACAAAGTTCTATTGACAATACACAAACTTATCCACCTGTCAAACCACAATCATGAATACAAAAAGACAACAACCAATATAAAGAAGCAAACAAAATGGGTCCATCACAAATAGCAAACCAGTCAATAGATGTCCCATCTTTTGTAGATATGCCAAAAAAAAAAAAAAAAAAAAAGGAACCATAGATCAAAATACTGTAACTATATAAGGGATCATGCAGTCAACCCATCACAATACTTATCAATACAAAAAATTCATAGGAAGAAACAAGACAAGTGCATAATAATGCATGCTGCACTTAACTCTGCAGACATAAAGACAACAACCATTATCAAGAAGCAAACAAAATGAGTCCATCACAAATAGCAAACCAGTCAATAGATGTCCCATCTCAAGTGGAGATATACCAAAAAAATACTGTAACTACTGTATATAAGGGATGATGCAGTCAACCTATCACGATACTTATCAATACAAAAAATTCATTGGAAGAAACAAGACTTGCGCATAATGATGCATGCTGCATTCAACTCTGCAGACAAAAAGACAACAACCGATATCAAGAAGCAAACAAAATGAGTCCATCACAAATAGCAAACCAGTCAATAGACTTCCCATCTCAAGTGGAGATATACCAAAAAAAAATACTGTAACTATATAAGGGAAAAAAATACTGTAAATGCAAAAATATAGGAAGAAACAAGACATGCACATAATAATGCATGCAACTTGCATCAAAAACAACGTGATACTTAATGCAAAAAATTCATAGGAAGAAACAAGACATGCACATAATAATGCATGCTGCATTCAACTTTGCAGACAAAAAACAACGTGGCAAAGGAAACCTAATAAATATTGTAAAAAATTTCTGCAGACAATACTTAATACAAAAAATTCATAGGAAGAAACAAGACATGCACATAATAATGCATGCTGCAAACTTTGAAAAAAACAAGAAAGGAAACGTAAAAAATTTCTGCAGACAATACTTAATACAAAAAATTCATAGGAAGAAACAAGACGTGCATAATAATGCATGCTGAATTCAACTTTGCAGACAAAAAACAACTTAGCAAAGGAAACTAATAAATACTGTAAAAAAATTTCTGCAGACAAAAACGACATAGCAAAGGAAACCTAATATATACTGTAAAAATTTCACAAAATATATAAGTAAAAAAACTGAAGTAGAAACTCATGGAAAAAGAATGTTATGTTCTTGGTCAGCTGTAAGCCTGGTTTCAGACTGAAGAGCTTGGATTTCTCAACCTTTGTGGAGTATGTAATCCGTGCATGAGTTTTGCACAGTCTTGTCCCTCTCTCTGTAGCTTCAGTGTCCTAGTAGGATATGGCCCTGCCCTTCACAGCCTAACCCAAGCACCTACAATCCCTTGGGTTGAGCCTCAGACAGAGTACTCGCTCTAAAGATTGCCTTTGGCTGGCTTGGTCTCAGCAAAGCTTGTTAATGTGTTTCATGGCATCTTGTCCAGTCCTGGGAGGGGTTGGTTCTCTCTCCTTCTCTTTTGTTCCCAAGATCTTGGCAGGATCTCAGAACTTTTCAGTTCCTGACAGAAGATTTGAGAGTTTTATCAATCCTTCCGTCTGAGACTTACTGGTGGTTATTCAGACAAGATGCTTTTTACTCCCATTGTGAGCTGTAAGACTCTTTTTCCCTTCCTCCTTTTGGAAGCAGTATCTAGGTTGAAGTATCAGCTTGGTCAGGCTAGATACAGGTAGCTACACTTTGAGCAGCCAGTCTTAGCATAAAGTGGCACATCAACTTATGGACCTCAAATTAGTGGATTTAGTTACTTGATGGACTCAGCAGAGTCTGATAAAAATAATGAAAATATTTTATACTGAGTAGAAATCTGATAAGCGTGATAGAATTATTGAACGGTGGACTGAGTGTTGGCAGCCTCTTGTCCTAAGTGGACAACCCACTAAGTATGCTTGAGGTATTGGATAATGAATGGTTATATGCCATTCTATGCTACTTAGTAAATTTCATTACTTACTGGAAGGTGCACATCCTGAGCTGTCCATTGAGTTGAGACTGTAGTTTCTTAGATGCATCTCCTTCCACTCTCCTTTTTAACAAGGGGGATAGGGAGCAAGGGTAGAGCTAGATTCTGAACCCATCACTTGGTACCTGCCAGAATTAGTTGCTTACTAGCTTGAATTCCTGTATAGGAGATTTCATGATTCCCAAGTATTTTTCCTTGAGTGAGTGTCCTCTCTGAAGCAGAGTCTCTCTCATGCCCAGGGTTCTGCTGCCCTGTGATCCCCCTGTGTCATATGCAGTTAGGAGTATGAGTTCTGGGTAGGATTCAACTCCAGTCAGTTGTGAGACAACTAATACTTAAGGAGTAACTCTCTTATATGAAAAGCAATGTTTTGTATATCCATAAGAATACGTATCAAATTATTTTGGAAGGTCTTACCTACTGTTAAATACAGCAGTATCTTTGTGCTGACAGGTGCAATCATCATTCAAATAAAAAGAAAATTGCTTTAATGACCTAGATTGTCAGAATTATTCTTGCTGTAGGGCAGGATAGTTCATCAATTTTCCTGTTGCTGTTGGCTGCATTTTCTTGGTATTGTTACTTTTTGTTTTGTTTTCACTGTATGTCTTTGATGATAGTAAAAACAAAACATCAGGTTTTGCTGCGATGTTTTCTGCGTTAACAGATTGTGTTCTATAGAATTAGGTATGTGGTAAACCCCCGTATTCGCGTTCTCACGATTCGCGGACTCACATATTCGCAGATTTCTCTGTGGAACGTATCTACCCATTATTCGTGGAAAATTCGCCCATTCACGGTATTTATCACAGAAATATTCACTAATTACTGTATTTTCATATAATTTTCATGACTAAATGCACTTTTTGTGATAAAAACTATTAAAATTCTCAGGTATAAGCATTTTTTGAGGGTTTTTTTCTTGTGTTTAAACTATCAAAATAGGCAGTTCTAAGTGTTTTAGAGGGTTTTGATTCATGATTTTAGGTATTGTGGGCGTAAAAGGGTACGCACACTCCCGCGTACACGGGGGTTTACTGTGTTCTGTAGTCGATGGTGATAGAGACAGTTTGTGCAGGTTGTAGGGATGTCAACTGTGTGAAGTGCAAGGAGTGACCAGACAAGTTTATGATTCTTTATGTATTGGAAGAGGAGAGTCATATTGGGGAAGCAATTAATAAAACAGGAATATACATTTTACTTCCCTTTTTGCTTCATTGGTGGCTCCTTCATCTCCTAATTAGCCTTCTGTACCTCTGTCATACATTTGCTATACCTAGACCTGATCCTACAGTCTCAGCCCCTCTTTGGTTGAGGAGAAACATATTCTAAAATTAGACAGGATGTTAGTCTTATTCTAGAAGCTGTCAAGACCAATTCTGGGTTTTGAGTAACCAATCTACATTCCCCCATTGTGTGTGCTGCTTTTTGTGGTCCCCTTAGGAAAGGTGTTGCTTTGTTGAGTTATCTAGTTGTTCTAGTAGCCTTATTGACAAGTTTTCAGTTGATTACACTGGTTTTGTGAGGTGTTCATGTCAGGTATTTCTATCCTTCCTATTCCCCCCTCCTCCCAAGTGCCTATCCAGCGTAACACAATGAGTAATACTATAAATTTTCTCTTGCGGCTGTCGGTGCTTCAAGTGCAGCGCAACTAAAGAGTGCATTTTCTTTGTTTGAAGTTGCGATGGAGTTTTCTCAGCCATATTTTGGTGCTTCAGGTGAGGTGTGTCTGGAGAATGGTTTGGTTCTGTGGCCATCTTGTGGCGTTTTCTAGCACGACGCCGCTAGATGGTGCACTTTCTGGTGCCTTCCTTCCCATGTCGTTAGGGGTTTTGTTTGTGGTTTCTGGCCTGATGGATGAGGAATAACTTATAGAATAGTCGTCTTCTGTGTTTATGTGGCTCTTTGATAGTTGATTTTATTTTTCATAATTGATTTTATTTTTCATTATTTGGTTGAGGAGTTAGTTTTGCTAGAGACTAGGTCTCTTTTATCCTTGAATATGTTGGTGCCTGCTAAGTCTGTGATTTAGGCTGTTTTCCCTTCTGGTTGTTTCACTATTTGAGATTTCTTGCATTCAGGCACATAAGGCAGTGTTCAAGAATGCCAGAACTACTACTACTTATATTCTTCTGCACAGGACCTCACTGTAGTTTTTTTTTGCCTTGCTCTTAAGCTATCATCTGTTCCAGATACATAAGTTCTTGACTGCTTGAACTTGAACACTGTGAAGTGAGTGCTTGATAATGAGTTATGTGGTTCATGCAGAGGTGGAGAATTTTATCCACATCTTTTTTCTGCAGGATTGAAGTTGTTTGCTGAGGTTTTGCCTTAGCAAGGTTAATTTCTCCTGGTGCCAGGTTGAAGAGCTTTCTAGTGCTGGAACATTTCAAGATTTTAGAGGATTACTTGGAGTGTTCATTGCCTCCTTATTCTGTTCTTCTCAAAAGTAGTCAATGTGGATGTTTCTGCTCAAGAGCACTTTGATTTTTTGAAGCAGTCCTGGAAGCCAACCAACAAGAAGCTTGTGCCAACACCTCTTCCAGGTTCACCTCTTGAGAAAAATCCATTTTCTTTCGGTTTGCTGCTTCTTCATGGAAACCCTTTCACTGTTCCTCGTCAGAATTCAGTAAGGGCAAGGCACTTCTCATCCTTATAAATACTGATTTTTGCAATCTTAGTTTCCTAGGATCTCATCTGTAGGCTGTGTGGAGTTTCTGTTAACTCTTTTGAGTCAGAAGCTGGGGTAGTAAGTAATCAGGGAGGGTTATGTCATTTCTTTTCAAGCTCCATCCTTGTCTCATTGCCGATAGTTTTCTCTTCTTGCTCTCATCCTGGGACAAGTTTTTTCGTCCTCCATAGACGCCACATTTCTATTATAAGGCAGTTGTAGAGCAATTTTGGAAGCTTACACAGGCTTTTATGATAACTTTTTAGTTTTCTGTAAAAGAAAACTATCGAGATGGCTATTTGTATGTCCGTCCACACTTTTTCTGTCCGCTTTCAGTTCTTGAAAACTACTGAGGCTAGAGTGCTGCAGATTGGTATGTTGATCATCCACCCTCCAATCATCAAATATACTATCAAATTGCAGCCCTCTAGCCTCAGTAGTTTTTTATTTTATTTAAGGATGTTAGCCATGATCGTGTGTCTGGCACCACTATAGGTGCCAACAACACAGGCCACCACTGGGCCGTAGATGAAAGTTTCATGGGCTGTGGCTGAGAGTTTTTATGGGCCATGGCTGAGAGTTTCATTCAGCATTATATGCCGTACAGAAAACTTGGATTACGTAGAAGAAACTTTGGTGCGTTTAAAATTTTTTTTTTTTTAAGCATTTGTAAGTTGGAGGCCAATGTTGCATGTCTCCCAACTCACTAGTTCTTTCGTTCTCCTTGTTCAAGGTAGTCTTGCATCACGTTTCTGGCTTTTAGCATATAACTAGATGATTTCTGTGATCATGCAGGAAATTTTTTTCTGTGTCTTGGTTAAATCCTCCTCACAAGTACCTTTGGTGATTGTTTGCAAGGAAAGTGTTAATGTTGTAGGCCTGGGGTTTTGGACTAAACACAACATCAGAAGTTTTTTTATGAGAGCATTGTCCCCATAAGGAATTGGGTACATTCAGGTTGTACTCTAATTTGAATGACTGGCACTTTTTGGAAATTCATTATACCAACGAAGACGTCAGTAATCTGGTCACACTTTTTTTGTGGTTTAACCACGGTTGAAATTAGATTCCCACAATTTTGGCGATGTTCTTGAGGAGAAATGATTACACAATTTCTCCTTGCTTCTAAGTTTTTAGCCCATGTAGAAGCTTCTACAGTATTAAAGCAATGGCATTCGCTTCTAGGTTATATAACCATTTTTGGGGAATGTTTTTTCAGCCTTGTCTGGATCAGAGTAAGACTCCAGTTCACCTGAACATGTGTGGCACAGGTAGTCTTTACTGGATTCAACTTCAATTACAGTGCAGGAAAATTTTCAAGAGACACAAGAATGGTAGGCAGACCATTCGAAGCTTCAGTTAGTCTCTCATGGGAAGTAAGAACCCAGACCCCTTGTTCTTTTAGACACCACTTTGAAGATGCGCACTATCCTTAAGGAGGATCTATAATTTGGGAGGTTTGATTGGGATTAGAAAATTCACTTCACCTCTATAATCCTGAATTCTTAGTAGTGCGAAATAACTTATAGTGTGAATATAGGCAGTCCCCAGTTAACGGTGATCCGGTTTTATGGCACTTGTCTAGCAATGAAAATCGGCAATTTTCTGTGCCAAAAATCGCTGATTTGCCCCTATTGGGTATTGGCGCCGTACATACCTGTGCTGATATTGGCGCCGATAAGCCTCGAAGAAGGGGCGAAAATCACCGATTGTCGGTTAGCGGCGATTTTCATTTACCATCACACCCTAAGAACGGAACCCCTGCTGATAACCGGGGACTGCCTGTATTTGGTAAAGCAGGTAGCAGTGTTCTCGGACAACAAATCTTCCCTTTTTATTTATATACTGGTACATGTAAGTGTATGTATAAATATGTATATACTGTACATATGTTTATATATGTATGTATGTATGTATGTATATACAGGCAGTCCCTAGTTGATGGCAGGGGTTCTGTTCTCTGAGCCAGAATCGAGATAAAATGCCGTAAAACTGGAAATATCATAATAATAATGGAAATGAATGGCTCTTATAGCTCCTTAAGCACTGTAAAATCGGGTTACGGCACCATAAAACTGCTTACAGCACCGTAAAATCAGGTTAATGGCTCAGTCAGCCAAGTGCTGTAAAGTCGGAACGCCATAACCTAAGACTGCCGTTAGCCAGGGACTACCTATATTATGATATTAAGAAAATATCTTTAGACCAGCTAGGTAATATCATTATTATATGTTCTTTAATGCTCAGTCTAACATATCCCTTCATCAGTGGGTGGAGACTGGGAATATTGTGTTGAATTCTTAATGTGTTCCAGTTAGGAATAACTTATTAGCTGATCAACTAAGCAGAAGGAATCTGACTCTTCCAACAGAGTGGTATCTGAATTACTAAGTACAGTATGCCAGTTTCTGTAGAAACTAATGAACTACAATTGTAGACCTCTTGATGACAACTCAGAACAGGAGGTTACCACTTCCCCTTCCAAGATCCTCAGACTGGTGCAGCAGACGTTTTTCTGCAGGATTTGTCAGTTGATGCATACATCTTTCCTCCTTTTGCAATTGTAAGAGGTACTGTGCAGGTTAAGGGAATGCTGGAATTCCAAGATGTTCCTGTTAGTGTCGTGTTGGCTGTAGAGGAACTGATTTCAGGATCTATTTCCACTAGAACATTTCCATGGAACTCTTCCTTTTGGGAAAGATCTAAAACAACTGCATATCATGAAGCTGTCAAAACTTATGCATAAGGCCGATTACTGCGTTGACACTGTCATCCGTCTTGGTTGGGCATGAGGTTTTTACTGTCTCTAGAGTCTATCCTCAAGTTTATTAGATACTCAACTACTTATCATTTCAGAGGCAATGGTTGGTTTATGAATCCTGGAGTCAGTCTCAAGGTATATCTTGCATCTGTACCTTAATAGACAACTTAAGTTTTTTAGTTTTCTTATTTAATATGTAAGTTGTTGATCTCTTGCTTTTTATGCCATGGTCAACTTGTCATTGCTTATGACTTGGATCTCAAGAGATCTTTAGGTCTTTTGAGATAAAGGCACCCAGAATGCTGTATCACACATTTTGGAGCCTGGATGTGGTAGAATTTTTTGCCAAGCCATTTAAATCTTTAGAAACAGCCTCTTGACACACTTGGACTATGCTAATGCACTCTTGGTAGCCCTGGCACCTGTGGAAGAATAAGTGAATTTCAAATGTTTTTTTTTGCAGAATATTACCTTTTACAATGAAGACAGGTCTTTTGTTCTTGCCTTGGGTCATAGGTAGGAACAATTTAAGCATTTCTTCTTCAGGGTTGTTTACATCCTGAATTTGATCTCATTTAGGGGTAATCAGATAGAAACATTTTAATGATGTACTATAAAAGGGAAATAAGAGTGTACTCAGATTATATAATTTTAATGCTGTGGTATAAAAGGGAAATAAGTGTACTGTACTCAGATTGTTACATATTAGAGGTGATATCAGTCAATTTGTGCATTAGATCAAACATTACCATGTGGCGGAATTCAAACCACAAAAAAACAGTACACAACACTCACCCTCTGGTCCTCGGTTGCTGGAAGATGGAGTAGAAAATCACGGTCGCCAACACAGCACAAAAACCACAAAAAACCAAAACCAAAACAGAAAAACACACGACTCACGAACATACAGCAACAAGAACAGCACACTAACAAGGGAAAAACAACAACTCTGCATCAGCACACAAACAAACTGTTTTAGACCAAAAAAATGACTGACCGGCACTAGCTCTGACTCAAAAACTGCCTCCAAAACCTAAAAATCCTCACATATATTCCACAGACAGACAGCGCAGAAACAAACTAACGACCCATCCTCTTCCAACAACCGAAGCACCTCACTAACGACAATTACACATCCCCTCTCTCTCTCACAAAAACGTTGGGAAATGCTAAATAAAAACAAATTTATTCATCCCTCTATAACCATGTCTAAATGCATTGCCCCTTTTTTTGCCATCTGAGAAAATTAGAATATGAAGGCATAATTGTGATCTATTACCTTTGCTGAAGGTAATTTTTTTTTAACGTAAAAGCCATTGCTATGTCTTTTAATTTTGAGAATTAGTCTCTGTAGAATGTAATTAATGTGGCATTTTGGAAATGTAATTCCATTTCCTTATAAGACACGGAAATTTGGTTTGAGATTGCAGACCTTAGTCTGCTGGCTGTAGCAAGTACAGTCCAGTCTTTTCCTGAAAGAAATGAAAGAGCAGCCTTGTGGTCTCATTCCTTAATTTTAAAGCCTGTTTTGAGGAGCATGAACGTTAATATTTTGTAGGGGGTTTACCTTTGTGTCAAGGGGCTTCACCTTTGTTGAGCTGTTGGCCCTGGGCATACTGGTCTCATTAACACAGCTTCTGCTGGGGCAGTTTTCTCCATAAGCTGCTCTTACTGTGTCTTATACGGAGAGCCTTACTCCATAATTCTGGCAGCAGTACAGTCTAGAAGGGATCCCTCGTCAGGCGAGAATGTTTTGGGTCGCATCAAGAAACCTTTAGTTCACTTGCCTGAGTGGATTCTCGCCTACCTACATTAACCCACCATCCTTATCTCAATGTGGGAATTATCTGTCTTAAACACTATATAAGATTCATCCCAAATAATATAAATTGTAATAAAATTTATTTTAATACTTCTACTGTTAAAGTAGAAGCCTGTACAGCCTCCCCACAGCTTGTGGGCTGTAAAGAAAAATTCTGACAAGAACCAAAACATTTGAAACACCTGATGGAGCACAGGTGAACTAGACAGTCATCTGGGTCAGCCAAGCTATCTTTTTATTTTGAATGACTGCACCTGCTGTTAAAGGATATAGCTATCTTTAACAGTAGGAAGGTATTTAAATAAATTTTTATGAAAATCTATATTTTTAAAAGCAATTATTTTTCTTAGGTATACAAACTAGTCTTTTGTAAATAATCCCACCTGAACCTCCCCACTTTGTCCATTTGGCCAAAGAAAAAAAGTGACCAATGACAGAATGTGATTGAGGGGTATTCCCTAACTTAAACCCCCCCCCCCACCACCACCAGTTAATGAATGAATCTTGTTGCCAAGTTCAACAACTATTCCAACTCGTGCTAAGGGTACTCCTATATAAAAGGTGTTGGTTTGTAAACCTATGAAAAATAAAAGTACTTTATTACATTGAAGTGTAGAATTTTTCGTGATTGATTCAGGGCCTAATCCACGGTACATGGTGAAAGAAGCAAAATTGGTGAAAGAAGCAAAATTCAGTACACAATCATACACAGATTTTATTTCATAACTTACAAGCTTTACAATATTCAAACCTTATATGAACAGAGGTTTGATTCTTATAAAATCCTCATTTGCAGTGCCTACAGTGATCACACACTTTTCTACTCTGAAATAAATTTACCAAACCAAATACTCTGGATCTAGCACTACATATCAATTTATATATACTTTACTGTAATATACACCTGCATAAATCTCTGCACTAGGCTTGACCAACACTGCTTATTCAGTAACCTGAAGACTACCCTAAGGGATAAACCCATTTAGTGGATTCTTTTGTTGGTAATTAACTGTGACCATGATTACTCATAACTGAATTTCCTTCACAAACCTTTTGTCAGTTCATATACTGAAGTGAAAAAACTCAACAATGAACCAGAGTGAATCATGAATATATTTTAGTTAGACCTCATCTGTTATGAAGGAAATTGGAGTCCAATTTTCAACATTAAACCCACTTCATTTTAGGAAATGTGGTCTTCATATCATAGTCATAGTATAGTCACCGTATGCATTCCTTTAATGGAAGTTCCTGATTTGTAAATATCCTAACACTTAAGTATATCTGTATAAATCTATGCCAAACTTTGATTTAAAGCTTAATCCTAAACAGAATGCAACAATTTTACTTAGGAATACATTTTCATTTATACAAAATGCAAAGGCATAAAAATTCTATAATAATAATAATGATGGGTCCCTAAGATTATATTTTATATTTGTAGTTACTACATCCACTGTTAGCATAACATATGCCAAAAATAGATGTAGTATTCATAATGTTCCTTTTCTCCTTTACTTCACTATGCAGTCTACAAATTATACAGTGCAGATAGTCACATCTGATTCTGTGACTTGAAAGTACTCTTAATAGACAGAAAGAATGGCAGTTAATTTTTGTTACATGACATAGCACATACAGTAGATAGTAAATGGTGCATTCTCTACAGATTATTAACTTTTACCTTGAGTATTTTACAACTCCATTAGTCAAAGTCATTCAAAAGCCTGTCATGATTCCAATGGACTAAAATCAGTACAGTAAAAGATTTCAAGAGCTTTTCAGTTTGGAGACTTCGATACTGGTGTACATAAAGCTGTAAATGTTTGTATGTACCATACTGTATTCATATGGAAAAAATGCTAATATTTGAAAATTTTCAGATATAATCTTGTCATGGATGTGAGTAACACAATTGTAAGAAACAAAAGGGTTTGGATTTTTATACAGATCTTCATGAATACAAAATTAGATTTTTCTCAGAACACTCTTGCCTATTTAAATACAATAAGTTATGCATAAACTTAGTTGTATTTCTCAAGGCATATGAGTGTCAGCACTGTAACTTGAAACATCAAATTGTGATTTCTATTTTCTTAACAACACTAGGTTATATATTCTGTACTTTTATGAGGCCGAAGTTTTGATGAAACTATCCCATGTCCAGCCAAGAACTTTAGTCATAAAAATGATAAAAAAATGAGCCTGTATTAGACTGTTATCTTTTACCAGGTTGAGAAATATTCATCAAATCTTCATACTTCATAATTAAGTAAAGCACTATCATATAGACATATTGACTAGAGATCCAAAGAAATCATATGGTAACTATAATGACATACATTCTAATAAGACATTATTTTGAGATTCTACTTCTTAATAAAAATAAACAAATGTAATTTATTGTCCTAACCTATGTTACTAAACTCATGCAAAAACATTCTGGAGGGCATCAATATATACATCCAAAATTCTTAATCCCTTAAACAAGTGAGAATATTTTCATTTATACAGCAACGCAAAATAAGAATGGCACTCAGAAGACCATAATCACTTGCACACAGCATGGGCTTTTTGTAGCAAGAAGTATTTTCATTATAAGGCCTTTCTGTGCCTTTTTCACTTAAAAATCATTGTGAAAAAGAACTGTCAATTTTGTGCACCTTGAAATATCCAAGGTTTTAGGAATATGTCCCCTGAAAATAAATCTGTCTAAATTATTTATTTCAAACCATCAGCAAATAGGAAAAAAGGTACTTTGTGCAGTAGTGTCAACTCTATGCAATTTTTATTATTACACAGGGTTCATCCTGAGTAACTGAGTTTATTTTATTGTTGAGCATCAACAATAACTTTGTTTTACAGTATTTCAAGCAAAATACATTTGACTTTATTGACTATGATTATGAAAAAATAAATATTAAGGACTGCAAGGAACTATATATGAATTCAATAAGAATTAAGAGATGATGAGCAGATTGTGAACTGCTCAAAAGTTATAAAAGTTATAGTATAAAATCCATGAAATTTCTGAACGTACATTTACGAAAAATTTTCCAACTTAAAAATACCTAGAGTACTGAAGTGTGCTAGCAGGTTTCTCATATAATACACTGCATTACAAAGCATAATGTCACTAAAGAACAAAGAGCATCCAATACACTTGAGCAAATTTAGATTTTCATAAAATTAATTTACTTTTTCATAAAACCCACAGTAAAATTTTCATTTAAAAAAATGTCTAATTTAAAAAATCTAAGATTTGCTAAGAAATAAATGTTTACTGCAGTAAACTTTCATCACCTAAATAATACAACCCTGCAGCCATATAAAAATATTACTACATTAGGTATTGTGGAGCACTTGAGTTTTTGTATTACATGAATTAATGGAAGCATCCATCCTGAGCTGAAAATAAAAGTTGTCTTAGGAATCTGAAATAATCTTGTTACATTTTGTAAGTTTTCAAATTCCTGTAAAAGGAAGCCATCAAATAAACAAAAGTAGTTCTGACAAATATTCCAAAGCTTGATAAAGTATAGCACAGACTAAACTGCATTTACCCAAGCATGATCAAATATAATTCATACCCACTTTAATGTTTATAATTAAAAAATGTTATTGTGAAGCCATCTCCAGTGTATTAATTTCAGTTTCATTTTGTAAACTTTCATTTTTCACTTGCTGTTAAAGACCTCCTAAAACTAGAAGTTTGCAGTGTTTTAGAAGCTCTGCAATTCAATAGTTATAAGGTTATTGTGGGTTTGAGACAAATGATATTCCAGAGCTAAACTGGAAAATGGCAGCAGATGCCAGACTGAAGTTCATCAGTACCATACATTTCTGTATGTGAAAAGTGTTTGAAGAACTTGTCTATTTACAAAGGTTTAGGGAATTTATATGTTAATGCTCTTATGAAATGTGAGCAGCAATAATATCCCTTATTGTTTTAAATATTTCCTAACACATTATCAGTTCAAATAATACATTTGAAAAATTAGTTAACACACTTATCAGCAAATTAAGTATCAACAGATCTTAAAATTATACTTGTAGTTACGGTTTAAGGTAGGGTTTTATTTGTAAAATAATGGCTAAAAACTATCTCATATTATAATGATGTCTGTAACATTGAAGAATTTAAGTGATTAACTATTTGTTTTTCCTCAAACTTGATCTAAACTATGATGCAGAAACAAAATGTAATTATTAATGATCTGATAATAAATGTGAAGGTAAGCAATTAACTGTATGATATGCATCTATAGTTCCTCAAGACATGTTTCATTTCCCTGCTTTGTTAGAAAGTGCTACAAAGTCACTTTTAATTACTACATAAATCTAAAAAGGTGGCTATACGGGACATTGCACTAGAATAAACTTGTAAAAAGTATTCAGAATAAACATCAATTTCTTGAGTTGATACAAAGGTAAAATAGTGCTATTACCGTCAGTATCATGGTGTATGTTGCTTCTGATCAAGTGTGTGATATGTATAATCTATTCCAACCCCGTAAGTTACTGTATACAGTATTTGGCTTCATAAGACTTTTTAATTTCAGTCCCAAGTAACTTTGACATACCTAAATTTGCTTGTTTTAAACAATTTTTTAATATGTCACCTATCTAAACTTAATGTTCCTAAAATACTTTTCATATCACGAGAAATGTTACTCAATGTGTATTGCATGACATAAAAGAAAATTAACTGACGTATGAAAAATAAAGTCTTGCATACCTTTTAACATAAAAGGGAAACATATTGTATAACAATTACTAAACTACAGCAGTTATTCATTAAATTGCTAGCTAGGCTGAAGTAGCACAATTGTGGTCAAACTACAGAAGGAGATATGAGCATTCCATCCAGAATACTGAGCTTAAGTTTTACAAATTACACTTTCTTCCATTTAAGAAATTTTCATTTGTTGAATTAAACAAGATTGCACCAACGTTGTTTAGAACTGCCTTATTTTCAGGATTTTAGAAGTGTTCAGTAACACTTTTAATTCCAACATATACTCATTCACTTTGGTCCATTTTTCCTTCTGAAATATATTTTTAAAAAATTATAAATTTTACTATCAATTGAAATTTATCAAAGCATGCTTTAGATTATGTTCACTTTCACAATTCAAAATTTCATTCATTCTTAATATAAAGTAGTTTCAGTAGTAGATGAAAAATGGATGATAGTCTTTTGTTAAAAAAATTTTGAAGGTCAACTCAAATCAGGTGTAAACCCAAATCCCAATCTGAAATTTGACCTTCGACATCCATTAGTACCATACTACTGTATAGCTTATGCTTTGTTCAAATTAAGAGGTAGTATATACCTCCTGCTTAAAGATTAGCAATGAAATGCAGAAATAACAAAAAAATACTCGCTATACACAGTCACTGTGGACTAAGACAGTATAAACTTCTGTACACTATTTACATGGGGGAAATCTATGCTGACGATTAACATTTACTCCTGTTTGTATTGTGCTCACTCATTCACTTGACCTACTGGCAGATCCAGAAGAGCTTAAAGTAAGTTTCATAAAACCAGATTTATGAAAGATCACAGTTGAATTTTCATCAACCACATATTTTCTTGACGATATCTCGAATACATATTCTTTCTGGAAGAGCACAACAAGAGAACTCCTGAGTCTGCCAACAGGCTTACCATCACTGCTTGATTACATCACTGACTCCAGGCTAGTGACGATTAAACAGTTGTTCAAATTTCTGAAACAGAAAGGTAACTTTAAGTTCAATATATTTTATATTCCCAGAATATGAAAAAATAATTTAAAGATCTGCAAATTTTCTGGTTTTGCAGCATAACAAACACTGCTGCAAGAATATATCAGTAACATAAAATAAATAAAATATGGAAGATCCAAGGCACGCAGTGTTTTTTTAACAAAATTAAGCTTAGTAATTTCATCCCCATGAACAGACACCTTTGAATCTTAAATTTGTCACTCTCAATAATCTTTTTAATCATACATGATATGAATTCAAATTTTATATTGGACATTTTAAACTATGACCTATGAATATAAATGTACCTTCATAAGTTTACCTGCTTAAAAAAAATATTGTAAAACAGTATTGTACATTTATTTTTCTACACAGTTCTTAGTACCCTGTAGTATCCTGCCTACTTAAAATCTCTATATAGAATTCTGTTATGTATTTATTTCAGTTCCTAATATAGTACTTGTAAAATAAAATGTAGCTATTGCTTTCTTTCAATCACAGACACATTTACAATATATAGGCTTGCTGCTGTGATGCAATTTTGATATATAAAAATATAAAGTAAATTTGTGTAGTAAGAGTTTTCTATAAGGGGACACTACCTAATCCTAGTTTTAACTTTTCATCTTTCCTTGAGAGATTGAACTTGAGGGCTTACTACACTAGCAGCAATAAACATTCATAACATTGCTTTGCTAATTTTAGTACAGTAATTCATAGGAAAAGCTGACATAAAGACATTTATGATAATGAATTCTTTATAACCCAAGACAAAAACTTGCAGTAAATGATGTTGGGTTATCACTAAACCTTGCAATCTCCCATCACTTTTTTATGCTTTCACATTTTTAAAGTTTTTATAACTAATTTTTTCTTACAAATTGGATCTTAATTGGCCCAATTCATGTCTATTATGATGACAGGGAGGAGCTGCTGTCCTTATTCTTTTGTATATCCGCTTGTAACATGGCTAAAAAGCTGAAACTGGGAGGAAACTTTTTCTTTTATGATTGATTAGTAAAAAAATGGTTCCAATTGTTTCATAACAAACCCATCAATCATAATTACTTAAATGTTATTTAGGTGGGAAAATCTGAATATATAGCACCCAGAAACAGCGAAAGTCCATTGGGTGAAGAACATTAGGACAAAATAGATAATCTCACGTACAGGGAAGCTCGTGTCTGGAGAGTGAGGTAAATCTGTACTTGGTTACTTTAACAAAGGCACAGTGATCTAAGTGAGACAAACTTTTGTGCTAACTGAAATCTCGGCTTTAATGCCTACCACTTTAAAATGACCATGCTAATGGTAAAAGTCAGGATCATATACCAGTTCATGTGGTGCTGAAGTGCCCTAAATAAGGCTGTTACTGGAAAACCAAAGCTTAACGAACTATACAAGAACTGATAAATCTTCCAATACAGTCATCTCCAGTGCTACAAAAATTTTCACTGAATCAGAAGATGAGAAATACAAACATCATGCAAAAAGAAATGGCAGTAAATCTCACACAATAGAAATTAATTTAATTAAAACTATACAGTAAGGTAAAATCTCTTGACCAAGTAGACATGAATGTAGGTAGAAGTGTTATTAACAAGATGACAGTATCAACGAGATGAATGATGAAAGGACAAGGGTAATGTCAAGAGGAAGACAAAGATAAAATATGTCCTGCAAGAACTAAGGCTCCCAAGTACATCTGCATCATCTTATGTATGTCTCTTGTGTGAGTCTCCTTAGTAAATTGACATCTCCACATAGGCTATATACTCTTATGATGGCAAGAATCTCATGTTCCTTTGGAAACTGGTAGAAGTTTAGAGGCCCTTGATCTCATGCAAAGTCACTTTCACTTGGTTTGCTTCCTCTTCAGACAACTGTGGGGACACCTGCACAATAATTTGTCATTGCCAGAAGGCAATGTATTTTTAAGATGTACTTCCCCTACTTATCTCTAAAAAGAGAGAGAGACTGGTGTAATCCTTTTTAAGATGTCTCATCCTTCAAAGATAGTGCTAAAAAAAAAGTGGTTCCAGTCAAACGTCCTGAAGTCCTCTGAATGCCAAGTAGAGAGAGAGAGAGAGAGAGAGATCCCACTGTGTTAATCTGTAACCAGCATGAATCATGTCTGCTACCCATGGTTCCACTCGTGTCTTCTACCATGACTTTAAAAATTTTTGGAGACAGGCCCCATTGCTGGAAGAGAAAACCGTTGGCAGACAGCTACCGCACCTTTTCATTACTGAATGTGATAGAGACTATTGTGGTCCACCATTAGGTGAAGCATGGACAGGTGACTACAACTGGCTGTTGTGGAATATATACTCTAGAGGCTGAAGTCCTAAGTCTCATCACTTCAGTCCTCGTATTTTACCCAATGTGCTAGAGACTAGTCTGATGACTGTCATCATTTGTCTTGCCACTGTCTCCTGGACAGGGTAGGAGGAGTCCTGGTCTACTGTGGACCATCATTATTAGATGAAGCACAGACAACTGACTACAATTGGCTGTTATGGATTATACTTGAGAGGCTGAAGTCCTAAGGCTCGTCACTTCAACCCTCATTGTATTCGTTACCCAGTGTGCTAGAGACTATTGAAGGTTCACCATTAGGTGAAGCACAAACAGCTGACTACAAGTGGCTGTTGTGGATTATACTCTAGAGGCTGAAGTCTTAAGGCTCATCACAGAGGCTGAAGTCTTAAGTCTCATCACTTCAGTCCTCATTGTATTCATTACCCAGTGTGCTAGAGGCTAGTCTGACTAGTCATCATTTGTCTTGCCAAAAGGATGACACTGTCTTCTGGACAGGGTAGATGGAGTCTGGTCTACTGTGGTCCATCATTGTTAGATGAAGCACAGACAGCTGACTACAATTGGCTGTTATAGATTATGCTCTAGAGGCTGAAGCCGTAAGGGTCATTACTAACTTGTTGGCCAATTCCACCAGCTTTCCTTTGAACAAACCCTGGGCCAAAAGACTTGGACCTTCATATTGTTCTGGTTGGAGACAGCAATGATGAGAGGCCTTTTGTGGCTGCATCTCTATTTTGCCAAACAATGTAGGTAAGGAGTTATGCAACCATTTTGAGATACAGGACTGAGGCCCCCCTGGGGTAACTGTCTATGGTCCTGGCCTTGGCCACTACTGTGGTCTTGCTCTCAGCCACAAGGATGCACACAGTGCCCAGCACTTAACTCCTGCCAATTGGTGATTACCAGGATTCCCTCAAGAGCCTCTCTGATTTTCCCATCTTGGCAGTTGACACCACAAAATAAAATAGTGAAAAATGTTGGGTTCTTCATGGCAATCCCATCAAGCAAAGGAGTTAAAGCAACAATTTAGTTGAAATACCCTTTAAAAATTTCTCTTACAAATCTCAAATAGTTTCAGATTAATTGTTCTTGTTCATCAAGTTCTGAAATGAAGGCACTGACAAAGGCAGATAAAAAGCAAAGCTTTAGATCTGGTTCATTACATAATCTCAATATGGATTTATATTTTGAAATGCAAGTAAAAAAATCTGTTCAATATATAGTGCATGCTGTAAGTATATCTGGAAAATTACGGTATTAGAAAATGTAGACAGTATCTGTGCATTAGATTCCCCCCAGTAAGCACTTCTTGGCAACAGTGCATGCATAAATACACGAGTATGCTGAGCTACGCATACTACTACCTATGAGGTGGTACAAGGTAAAAACCAAGTAACCCTTTCAATTAATCTTCCACTAATCTATGTCAAAAGGGTTCACTAAAGTATGAATTCCAGTTTGGGTTCCACAATTCATACCCTAAAAATTTAATATTGTTCATCAAACTTATTTTAGTATTGTAACATTCTTTGACAAAAGAGAGGGGCAACAAACACTGCTAAGATCATCAATGCACTTCCACCTTGTGTACACAAATACTCACAAAATGTCTTTTTCTTTCAATTGTTATTATTATTACTGCAAGAAATACATGGCATATGAGATTTTTGTTGCTTGAAATTTCTTTCAAGAGAGAATGGAGGAGACAGGGAAGTGGAGAACTTCTTGTGATAGTTGAGCAGGTCTTAGAAGTAACAAAGCATTTCTATTACCTAGGGGGCACATTAAAATGTGAAGAAGGAATTGAGTGGTAATGGTAAGGAGGAGAGTAGCTGCATCATGGATGAAATAGAGAGAATGCCAGACTGCTGATAAATAAAACTTTCCCAGCAGCAGAGAGAGAATGATTGGTACTTAAGACCTATTATACCCTGGAGATTTTGAAAAGGTGTGACCATATAATGTTGAGATTCATGCTTGGAGTACAATGAGTACATCATTTAGAATGAATTAGTGGAGAGGTGTGGTATCAAGAGGCCATGGAAAAGACTAAAACCTGGAAGATTGAGATGGTTTGGACATGTGATAAGAGGGATGTGTAGCAGCTGGTCAGTTAATATGAAAGTAAGTGGATGAAGACCAGTACAAATACCCAAGAAATCTATTCAGCTGAAATGTGATGATAACAGAATTCTAGTGTGCATGCACATACAGGGGAGAAGGACATTAAAATTTTTTTACTGATGTCTTAATGACTTGCTTGCTGCTTAAGGTGGAGGAAAAAGCATACTGTCCTGGTGGGGGGGAGCTCTAAGAAGAGGCTGAGTATCCAATGAGGTCTGTAGCTATTGGATGGTATGTCTGAAGAGAACATTTGATGGTGTTCTGAAAGGCTCTTTATTATTGGAATACCATTTGGGCAGCAAAAAATATTCTCTAGCACAAAATGCAAGAAGGAAAACGAACGTGCTAGTTTTAATAGGGATGGTGTACTGTGACAGGTTTGAAATGCATAACGGTTGAGATGGCCTTTGTTGGTTACGAAAATTTGAGTACAAAAGTTAGTTCTAGAGCATTTGAAGAGTTATGAGCATGAATATTGGGACTATGGAGTCATATGAAAAAATAAGAAAAGGTTATGAACAGCAGAAAAGAAAATGTGGTAAGTGACAATGGTGACTGAAAAGTACTCGAGACTATAGGTGGACAGGGAGGAGAGTGATATGGTGAACATGGGCTTGTAAAAGAAGAGGTTTTAAAAAAAAAAATAAAATAAAATAAAGACCAAGAATGCTGGAAAAAAATAACAGGGGACTAAAAAGTAAAGGAAAAGTTTAATAGTTGGTGTTGCACTATATTCTCTAATTATTGGGATTTGTTCATGTGGTGTTAGGACGAGATACTTAAATACAGGGCCGGATACAAGGTTTATTGAATCCACACAACAACTTGCTGCCAAGGACCAGCACACCGGCTTCGCATGACAACAACCTGGAACCAAGAACTCAAAAACAAAAAGACGTTCACAGCAGGGGAATTAGAATCAGAATTAACAAAGGATTACCTTTTTTTTTATCTAAAACTCTACATGTGGACAATTAAATATCCTGTGATAAAAAAATGTGACTCATACCAAGACAAGATAAAATGACAATTGTGATGCTCTTCTTGGCATGAAGAATACTACAATCTCAACAACAAGTTAGATATGTTTTAACTTCTGAAAGATGGTGGGTTTTGTGATGTTTGATCTGGTTAAGTAGATGCAACTTTGGCTCTGTTGGGATCTTCATTTACCTTAACGACCGTAAGTGCAGGAATCCAACATATATCAACATTCACACTAGCTTCAAATAACTTGTGGAATGAAAACTTAAAAAGTGAATTTTAAGAACAATAGTTTTGAAAGTGCTTTCATATCATTTCTAGAGTAATTGGAAAATAGTTTCCTCTCAAGACATATCTCTAATAAATTTAATGATTATGAAAACAAATGCCATTTTATACGGAGAATTGTCTGTTTTGTTAGATAATGGTGGGAAACCCACTCTGATAGGGAGGGAGCTATCACATACACAGTAATGTAAGCCTTGCATTCTACAGCAGTAATGTTGTATTGTGTAATGTTTATGATGTTCAGAAGTATATGCATAATTTTTGGATAAACAGTGTAAATTGGTGCAAGTTCAAAACTTACAGATACCCCAGGGAGTAGAAAGTTACAGTATTGGAGGAATTCTAATCCTCATGTTCATGGAGTAATTACCCAACTAGCTCTGGGAAGGGTGATGTGCTTACACTAGAGGTGACAAGACACTTGGGATTACTGAATGTCACTAATCACAGAAAAGCATAGCAGATTAAATTTAAACTTGTTAGAAACATGTTACCTGGATACAGTAATGGAACTGTAGAGCAAATGATATAAAAAGGTTACTGGGATTAAAGTACAGATCAACCATCACTAATCTGGCATCATTGGGACCTGCAGGGCGGCGGATTAGTGATTTTGCCAGATTACAGAATAGGTTAGAATACACTTACCCAACAGTTAACCACCTCGTCCTACCTTTAAAATACCCAGTAAATCAGTACAAGTTGAGTAATAAGAAAAAGGGAAATATGAAATGAAAAGTGAAAATTTAATGAAGCACAGGTGAAATAAATGGTACAGGTAATTCTGTTGACTTACACAAAGTTCACCACTGCCACTTCCAAAGTGAAGAGCTGGAATTTGCAACTAATACATTTACATATTAGGTGAAGGGCTGTCAGAATTCTCATTTTCTTCATCTTGGATTTTTTTTTATATATTTTGTGCTTTCTAATTTATATTTTTACTGTATTTTCTCATTTTTATTTTTACAATGCAAAAGATAATCACAATCGTGTGAGTAGGGTATGTATGAATGCACAAACTCATTCACTGGCGTTGGAGAACTTCCTACAGCTTGTTTACACTTATGATTTTATTAATTTATATTTTACGCTATTATTTTTATTTTTACTGCATTTTCTCATTTTTATTTTTACAACTTCGAATATAAACGCAGTCCTGTGCTTAGGTATGTACAAATGCACAGCTCCTTTGCTGGCATCACCGAGCTTGCTACACCTTGTTTTGGTTCGTGTTGTTAAGTTTATGATTTTTAAAATTTATTATATTATGCTATTATCATTTACATTTTTACTGTATTTTCTCATTTTTTAATTTTTACGACAAGATAAATGCAAACGTGTGTAGGGTACGTACAAACACACAAACACATTCTCTGGTGTTTGAGAGCTTGCTGCAGCTTTTTTTTGGTTCGTGATGTTACGCTTATGATTTTTTAAATTTATATTTTACGCTCTTCTCATAGATTTACTGTATTATTTTCTCACTTTTTATTTTTACAACCGAAAAGATAAATGCAATTATGTACGTAGGGTGCCCACGAATGCACAAACTCATTCGTTGGCGTCAGAGAACTTCCTATGGCTTGTTTTTGTTTCGTGTTGTTACACTTATGATTTTTTAAAATTTATATTTCATGCTATTCTCATTTACATTTTTAGTGCATTTTCTAATTTTTTTACGCAGTCATTTGCGTAGGGTACGTACAGACGCACAAATTCATTTGCTGGCATCAGAGAACATCCTACAGATTCTTTTGTTTCATATTGTTATGCTTATGATTTTCTTATTTATATTTTATGCTATTCTCATAAATATTTCTACAGCATTTTCTAATATTTTATACAACCCAAAAAGATTAACACAATCGTTTGCATAGGGTAAGTATGTAAACACCCAGGTAGCGCCACCAAACAGTAATGGCAGGTTGTTGTGTTGACTTGGGAAATTTGAAATTGTTTTAGCCAAAATTAGTACCAGATTAGTGATGATTGACCTGTACTGGCAAAATTTTATGTAAAGATTTTATGTAAGCATCTTTAAAAGCCAAATGCACAATCTGGACATATGCATCATGGAATGTGTTCTTCATGAAATTGACAAATGGGTTGAAGATAATGGAGAATGTTTAAGTTCACAGCATATGTGTGCAAGGTAGATGTGAGCTAAATATTTTGCATGAACAGAACATTTGAAATGAATATTAGCATCTACAGCTTCTCGATGGGATAGATATTTATATGAAGGAAAAATTCAAGTAGTATACAGGTAGTCCTCTGGTTATGACAGTCTTAACCTACAACATTTCATGGTTACGACGCAGTTCCCATAAATGATCAAATAATTCTTGTTTCGACTTCCGACGTTTGCATTGTAAATATGAACACTGTGAGGGAACTAGTTTGATGAGCGCGGCCGAAAAATACGTAGTCACCAAGCACTGCACTGATGCTTTGTTTACTTTCCTCTTGCATGCCGTTTGGGTTCCTTGAACTCTGTGTTGTGTTGTTGCTGTTATATTTTTGCAACTTTGTGCCCTTAATCATGCCTCCCAAGTGTAAAAGTGATTCTTCTGATGGCAGTGTTATACAGTGCTTGCTTTCATCACTATGGAAGTGAAATTAGACATTGTGATAGACTCCGAAAAGGGCGAAATGCCTACGAACATTGGCCATGCATCTCCAACACAACACCTGCAGGTTCTCCTGTCTCTGCCCTAGTATCTCCAACTACTTCTGCAGGCTCCCCTGCCTTTCCAGCTTCATCCTCCCAATAAGACTGTCTCCTTCCTTGCAACTCCCCTTCCAGTTTGCAAGCCATCCACAGGAATAAAGGTAAAGAATTGCTCTGTTTTGTAGTTTCATTTCATTATTTACATTAATTCACATTACTGTATTTTACATTAATGTCCATGTGTTTTTCTTTGTCCACAGATGTCATAGAAATTTGTTTTGATGTCTCAGATTATGACTTTACTACCGCATTAGCAATGTGGGTGACGTAGGTGCTTATTTAGGTGTTTTTCAATTTACATACAAAATCGGGTTATGACATGTTGTCAGGAACAAATCTCCATCGTAACCAGAGGACTCCCTGTACTAGGTCATCCATGGAGCTTATTACTTAAACAGGATGTAAAGCCTACTGCAGAGTTTATGCAGTACTGTACACTTATTTGCATATAAGAGCTTTTAAAATAAGGGATGTAGCACATCAGCTGAAAATGCTGATGAATAGTGCGGTAGAATTCAAAACATTCACTTAAGGGTGTGACATCCCTAACTCGTGTTAGTGCAGCAGATAATTGCATATTTCATAAGAATCGTCTGGGATAGTGAAACAAGCATGAAATTTTGCACAAGTGCTTTAAAGTTCTCATCAGAAAAGGCGCTGGCCACGCAAAAATTTAATATGGCGGCCAAATTCAAGATGGCGGCCAGTATCGACAGATTTTGGCTAATTTTTCACCAGAATGGTTGTATTTGCTTTGTGCACATATGGCAAAGCTCTTCCATACTATTTATATTATTATGTTTCTGTAGCTTCCCAGTACAGCTTACCTTAAAATATGGGGGCTATATACATAAGAAAAGGTAGAAATAATAATTATAATGAGAAATAATGCCTGCTCAACAATTATTGTTTTAAGCATGGATCTGGTTTCTGTGGTTTTAGATCATACGAGGCCATCTCTTTCAGAATAACTCATCAATTTTAATGTACCACAAATGTAAAAGAGTATGTCTGCACAACCAGGGCACACTGGTGACATCACTGCTGTGTAACTCAGCATGGGGTTCAGTGCCAGCTAATCCAGCTTTACTAATCCTGTAGTCTTAGACTAGTAGTTGTAGTATAGTTTAGTTTAGTGTCCCAAATGCTTTCTAACAGCCCCAGACCAGCTATAGTTAGATAGCCGCACCTGAATATGCCACAGGATGTGCCAGCGCCGGAGAGCCGAGCCAAGGAAGGGTATGGGGGCTGTACATGATGGTTCATGTACTTACCCGGATGGTGTACAGATCACACGGGACTTAAATGGCACTGGATGAATGATCGGGCTAGGTGTAGGGAGACCGAACCTAGTTGAATCCCATACAGGAATGTGTGCTTTGTTTAAGGTGGTAAAAGGATAACCCCTCGGCCTTAATCAAAAGTGAAATCATGGCAGAATGTGATGCCAATCCAATATTGAGCAGTAGAAAAACAAACTGGAGTTTGTGTTGTCTTTGTCAGAAGGACAAAAGAGGTGAGCACTTGACATCACTCCAAGTCATCATGTCCTAGACCATGATGGGTACACAATGCTGGCGCGGAACATTCCCATGTTCAGTGAAATTCACGAAATGCCATCGATAATGGATCCAGCAAGCTGGATGAAGGTGACAGATATACTGCACTGCAGGAAAAAATGCAGCAAAATACCATGAACTGCGCTTGTTGTTTAACAACACTAAACTGGACCGTAAGAAAGCGACAATCCAATGACCAGACCAGGTAAACACTGAGACTGAGTCCGTACCAAAACTGCGCCCGAACCAGTCATGACAATGAAGCTTGCATTTTCTGTGAGAAAGTGGCACCTGCATCTGATCTCAGACAGGCTAATTACTAAGGACAACTTGAAATTGCGTGAATGTGCAGAGATACTTAGTGATGGCAAGCTCCTTGCTAGTTGACTGGTGGGGATGTCATTGCACAGGAGTTTAAGTATCACCATGCCTCTTTGTGCCTCATACAACAGAAAAAGGTCCTACCCTGGAGGAGCCTCTTGAGAAAGACCAAAGGTAGCACTGAGTCAGAATCAGATGTATCCACTAGTTCTGTCAGAACGATGACATACATTGTTGAAAACAACCTTTGTTCAGATGATCCAGTCACATTTTCGGCTACAGATATTTGCCACCTCTACCAACAACGTCTGGAACAATTGGGTAGAGTCACCAAGTGTAACTCCACGAGACTCAAAGACAAACTTCTGGGCAGAAATTCCAGAACTTGAGGCTCATAAATCAGCAGAGATGTATTACTTGCATTTCAAAAGGATGTGGGAAAAGCACTTGTAGTCCAAGCGATAGGTGAAAAAATTGCTCCAGATGGTGATACAAGCATGAAACTTGGCATAAAATGTCCACTACACCACATAACATTTTTCAGGGGTGGTTCCCTCGTGAACTGTATTTTTGCCTAACAACGGTTGCTAGGCAACATTTTATGCTTGGACAGCCAGCAACCCTGGACGATAATATCCACTTAATAGCACATGCAATATCATTTAATAAAAACAATATCAAATATTTGAATGTCTACAAATATAGAGATTGTGTTTTATTAATATGGAACCTCTCTGTACTCTGCAGGACATAGCATTGGTTGCTAGGAACATTTTCTTAACAACTAGGTATTGACAAAAGATAATATCAAGGTATGAGCCACTGACAAGCCTATACAAACCAATGTTTGCTATATATTTATATATACATACCATTGTTTCAGTATTGGTACACAACACTCGAACTGAGCTGCTTGTGCAGGCATTAAATAGATTCCACTACGTGTGGGTGACTTTAACTAGTACATAGATACACTGGACCAAGTGGTCCCTTGGTTCTTCAGTCTCAACCACCCATTATGCCACGTTGGGTGCCAGTACATGTGAGAGATATGTGTAGTTTGGAAAACACTCATCCTGATGTTGCTCGAGAATTCCGACAGGGCAAGTTTGCGATGGCTAAATCCAGGCGAAAATTCTCTCTCACAGCATTGACAGGGCCATGAACAAAACAATGGCTGATGAAGGAAGAAGGGAGGGATCATTGGCTTGACACAGGATCAGATGCCCTTACGCTGTAGACATTAGGCAGGGACCAAGAACTCATCCATCATTTCTGAATTTGAGTCTTCATGGTTGCAGAAAAGCAGAATGTACTTTATTAGAGTTCATGAGCAAACAGATGCCACACAAAAGCATTCCGCTAGAGATGGGCAGCACTAGCAAGAGTGCAATTGATGGCATCGGTAGCCTGGGAAGAAAGCCAGGATCTTCTGCGACTGTATTCCAAGGACATCATGGACCAGCAGTCAGTTGGAATTTTTCTATAGTATACAGCTGAAAGGCCAAGAGCAGTATAAAATGTTTGCAGACGAGCGCCTTTAGACAAACACTGCCAATAACAGCCACCATCACCAGGAACAAGGTAGAATTGTTTAATGAACAAACACAAAGGTTTAGAAAGGTGATGCAAGGTCAGTCTGTTGAGAAATGAATCTCTCTGTTTGCAAGGCTGTATGTTGCATGCCAGACAAGATGAGTGGTTTAGACATTTCTTCAGCCATGAAAACCATCCGTTTCACCATCTCTCTTCCTATGGGCAATTACGACTGGGGAAAAAATCGGATCTCATGGGTTGCCTAGGAACAGCATGCAGCATCTACATGGTACAAGGCCAGACACAGAAGTGACGATCATGGATGGTGCTGTTCTTCATCAACATTCTTAGACCTGGTGGATGCAGAACATTTGGTGACTATGCTGCAAACGTGTTTGTTCCGCATATCAAGAGGGAGCAAAACCAGACTCCAACGTGTAGATATTGTCTGGGATCAGTATGTGGATAACAGTCTGAAGGCACAGACCAGAGAAAAAAACACGTGTAGGGGCCCCAGTCAACGGAGACGTGTGCAGGTATCCAGCCCCATACCAAAGAACTGGCAGCAATTCCTTAGTGTTAAAACCAAAAAATCGAGCTGTTCAAACCATAAAGGAACTGTTGACCGCATTATGACCAGAGCAGCCTCTTATTCTTACTGATGGTGCTGATGTACTTTGTGTACGATTGAGACATCACTAACATTGCTCCATGTAATCATGAGGAAGCGGATTCAGAATGATGGTCCATGTGGCTGATGCTTGTAAGCAGGGCTTCCAAGATTCTTGTTCGAATCTGTTGATACTGATGTTGTTGTGTTAGCAGTAGCAACTGGCAACATGTAGGTGCTATTGAACTCTGGATTGCCTTCGGCTGTGGCAAGAAATTCCATTCTGGTTCCAGTTCATGAGATATCTGCTTCATCTTGGACCCCAAAAGTCATTAGCACTCCCTGTATTTCCGATAAAGCCACTGGCTGTGATACAGTAGGTCACAGTTTTAAGTCGGAAAGAAGACTGCCTGGGGGAAATACATGATGAATTCACTGGTGCTTCAACAGGGTGCATGATGCACCAGAACAAATAACTGAAGAGACATACACTTCACTAAGTACTTCACCATTCTTCTATATGACAGAACAGCGACATGTACTTGGTCAATGAAGCTGAAGCTACATTCACCACGTAAAGGGCGTGAGATGTCAGTCCTTCCTCCTTCAAAGCTGCTCCTACAACAACATATCAGGAGGGCAGTATTGCAGGTGGACACCATTGGGTATACCTCAATTCCCATCGCCAGTTGCCTTCCCTTGCTGAATGAGGTGGACCTGTCCAGAGCATTGGAGACCACTGTGGACAAATCTACTTGGAAGCAAGTGCATCGTGGTCCAGAGCCAACCAATGTGATGTAGGAGCAGATGCACAGACTGCAAGTGTGTGGGGGCACACCTTAAGTGTACAGTTTACTGCACATGCCACACAGATTGTGACAATGTAGAAATGTGAGTAGCTAGTTGATACTGTGTTTGTGTTGCCTAAACACGTGTTTGAACATATATCTCCATTCTATTCTCAGTTTAATTCTGATCACTGTAACGAATCACAGTAATTTCAAGCACATACTTATTGTTTAGCTATTATATGTAATAAATATTCTAATGTCTACAGCAGATTATCAAGCCAATAACTGCTAGATAGATTAATCATATTCCCTTCCTGTATAATTTTAACCTGCTGCAAGTAGGGAATGTCTTTGAATGTTGGATAAAGATGTGGCGGACTCTGTAATTAAATTAGTTGCCTAGCAACAAAATAAATGTTGTTGTTACTTACTGCTGATGCCTGTAACATTTTACTGATATAAATATTATAAATATGTCTAACAAAAGGTGTTGGTGGTTTTATATAAAATTTTCTTCCTGAATCGGCTTATGCTGCCCATTGGTAAATGGTTAAGTGTTCCTAGCAACTGTTGCTAAGAAACATGTGATATACAAGGGCCCACCCTGTAAATATTGAGTGGACTGAAGTATCATTATGCCAATTTCATGCTTGTATCACTAACTGAGCAATTTAGCTCTATTTTGCACTTAGTCGCTGGACTATTGCTCAATCATCTGATCTTTCAGAGGCAGTTATCATTGCTAAAACAGCAAATATTCTCAGAAAGTCTATACTTGATCATCAGTCACGGTTTGATGGCATTTCTTGGAGGCTTGTGTACGAAATTCTGTGCCCTCCTCTCCTGCTCCAGTTTCTTGTAGGGATGGTTGAGCATGGGGCTGACATCAAGTCACAGTTACGATTTGGAGCATCAAGGTCAGACCAGGCCATTGCACAGCTCATGCAGTTCAACTGCTACTCCCGATACAAAGAGGGAGCAACAACTCATAGACACTCAAAGACACAGAAACACCATTCCCAGTCACAAATGGGACTCTCCAGTCTATGCCAAAACCAGGAAGAGAAACCCGATTTGAAATGCTTTCAGTATGGCCTCAGTATCTCTTATGACAGAGTACTGAGGTCTCTGCACAGTTAGAGATGCCACAGTTAGCAAATATGTGGAGGAGGGTGGTCTGTCCCCTCAGTACTGCGGTGGGTTGTTCACCACTGCAGTGATGGACAACACGACCACAACCATCTGCAACCACTGCCACTACCTCCTTCCATGGAACTAGCATCTCCATATTTCAGCACCCCACCAAGGAGAACACTGGACAGGAAAGACAGCAACTAAAGTTTGCACCTGAGAAAGTGAGGTCGGGTGCCTGGAATCTACCGGACACATTCACAAACATCTCACCAGCTTCTTTCAAACAAAGAACCCTGTGCCACCAAACACTGCAATACCAAAGCCACCTACAGATATCTTGGGGCCACAGCTTGCACTGGAGTATCAGTGGCTGTGACAAGGTCATAGTCACCCAGGAAATAGATGATGCAGTGAATCTGACGTGGTCAGCTCATCACGCTTCAATGAAGAAGCCCAGAATTTGAAGTAACCATAACTTCATTGCTTCCTCTCCCTGCGTGATCGAGCTCATTCTGTTGCTACGATCAAACACGTGATGCAGAAAGTGCAGGAGCGTCACTGATTTTCTGAACCCTGTGAGATAGTCATGTTACACTAGAAGACAAAGAACAAGACTGATATATCATTGTAGATGGACTCAGCTTTTGGTCATACCTTACCACCAAAGAGGGAAGACCTTTGAGGGCTATGCACTTTGCGACTTCTTGCCTGTGATACAATCCTATAGCAGCAGAGTACATCATCACATCTTGTATTTGATGTATACAATACATCCAGCCTCAAAGCTGAGACCAGGCTCCAAACGTGGTCCAAGGGAGGAGCGCGGTGACAGACAAGAACACAATTCCATCCAACTGGCGCAATTTCCTAAGACCGCGATGCCAACAAAGACAGAGTTGTTCCAGTTCCTGTGCTTGAACAGAGTTGCCCGAATGTCTGCCACAAATGTTGTCATTGCCATGAAAAGGTCTGCTGTCCTCAGCACTCCTTGAGAACAGTCTTCAGGGACTGGAAAAATTGCTCTCATGAGAAGCTGACACCGCATCTTTCTCCATGCCAAATATGCCACAGAACATGGAGCCAAGACCATCACGGTTAAATCAAATGACAAAGATGTTCTTGTCGTTGCAGTCAGTGCTTTCTCCACTCTCCACAATCTAGGGCTAGAGAAGCTATGGGTGGCATTTTGCCAAGGCCAGAGCCTGCGCTGGATTGCTGTGCATGACCTGTGCAACTCTCTGGGCCAGGAGAAGGTGAATGGCATGCTCTTCTTCCATGCGTTCACAGGCTGTGATACAGTGTCAGCCTTCCGGAGCAAGGGCAAGAAGACCGCCTGGCAGACATGGAACATCTTTCCAGAGGCCTCCACTGTGTTCTCCAAACTGAGTCACTACCCTCTCAGAGTGGAAGAGTGACCTGAAGGTCCTGGAGAGGTTTGTCATACTTATGTATGAAAGATCCAGCACTGCTGGCACTGTGGATGAGGCTAGACTTGATATGTTTGCCAGAAAACAAAGGGGCATATGAGGCCATTCCACCAACCAGGGGAGCTCTCCTCCAACACACGCTGCTGCGTATCAGGCTGGTTGTGTGTGGGGGCAGGCCACCCAGTGTCAGCCACAGCCAGAGAACCCTGCTGAGTGGGGATGGCAAAAGTCTGGTGAAGCATGGCAAGTCCTCTGGACAACCAACTCGCCCTTAGCCAAGAGTTGCCAACAGCTTATCAAATGTGGATGCAAAGCAGGCTGTCGGGAAAGGTGCAAGTGCTACAAGCTGGGTCTTCCCTGCACAGCTCTGTGCACTTGCAAATGTGAAGTCTAGATAAATATTGCCCTCTCTTCAGTAGATAATCTAGCTTGAGCATCCAACGTGTCATGCTATGCCTACCTTCTTATCCTCGAATTTTTCAAAGGTGTAGGTTGAGAGACCTATACATAGATTAGCGTTTAGTCCGTATTTCTCTTCTTTTCTTTTTATGGTTACAGTCTTAGACACAATGTTGTATGTGACCATACCATTACTATTTCAGTTGAAAATAGCATATTAGTTAAACTGTCTGATCACATGAATATACCATTAAATAAAAACGTTGGTCTCTATGTCTGCTAGCGTGGATGAAAAAAACATGGCAACCATGTCGCCATCTTGATTTACAATTCATTTAGTAGGTTTTCAATAAAATGTGTGGTATGGGAAGACATTTTTATAACCTAAAAAGTCGAGGTTTAAAAAAAAAACTGGCATATTCCATCAATAGATGCTCCCAAACCAGTGAATCTCAACATAGATGGCGGCCATTTGAAAATAAACACGCCATCTTGTAGATTTTCAGGTAAGCCAGCGCCCTTTTCTAAGAGCGCAGTCTTAGGAGATATTTGTGCAAATTTCATGCTTGTTTCACTATCTGAACGATTTTTACAGCAATCTGCTGTAGGGTAGAAGAGGGTAGAAGAGACTCTTTAGCCTCGGCAGGCAACTCTTTTAAGAGTAGGACACTCCAAAATCAAACAAGTGGGTAGAAGGGACTCTAGCCTTGGTAGGCACTCCTTCTAAGAGAAGGCTACTTTGAATACAAACCTTGTTCTCCAACCTTGAACTGTGCCATAGCCATTGTACCGTGGCCTTCCATGGTCTTGGGTTTGAGTTCCCTTGCATGAGGGTACAATCAGGCTTTTATCTTGTTTTTTTCGTTCACTTTATTTTTTTTTTTTTTCAAAAAGTGTAGGACAGGCTGATGAGAAAGCAAAATTGCTTGGTGGATTAATCTTTTCCTTCTGAGTGCTTTATTTCTAAATCCATCTTGACTGTCCTCCCCAAGTTGTGGCAAACCTGGTGGATTTCTTTTGCCTTACAAGGTGTGCCGGCCCTACCTCGTCGACCAGTTGCTTCTGCTGTTTTTTACAATGATGTATGGTGAGGTTTATTTGCATTCTCAACAGAATTTTTGTGAATAATATAAATACTGTTGTTGTTGTTAGTATTACTGTTATGAGTCTATTTATTAGTTTTGATACTGATTTTGTTGTTAATTTTACTCATTACAGTAAGAAAAATCGCAAAGTACTTTACTCATATTCAGGGCTTAAGGTCAAATTTTCTTGATCTCCAGAGTTGTGCCCATAACTACAATATGATGTTTTATCTGAGAGACTTGTAAGTAGTAACAAGTCAAAGGTTGAGTTTTTAATTCTGGGGTTTAGTGCTCTGATTTTATTTATCATTGTAACATCCCACATGCGCAAGGTATGGCTGTATACACTAAGTCCAGACGACCTATTTATCAGCAAAATTTGGAGTGTAGTTGCTATGAAGTTTTTTGTCTAAAAATTTTCATCAAGTTCTACAATGTTTACATATTTGCTGTTTACTGCAATCCAAATACTGTAGTGATGATTCTATATACAGTATGACACTTTTGGAAAGGATTAGTATGGCTCAGTCACAGGATTCAAAAGCTTCATTCATTATTTGTGGCGACTGTAATGCAAAGCACAGTGAGTGGCTAAATTCAAATTCCGCAGATCAACATGGCCAGTCTGCTCTTGAGTTCTGTGTATCCTACGATTTTGTCCAGTTAACTGAGGAACCCACGCACGTTTCTGGTACTGTAGCAGATTAGACCTCATATTCACAGATGTTCCAGCTATTATGAAGTCCAAGGTCTATGAATATATAGCTCTTAAGATCATTGCACCATTGAGATGGACATATCTGTCAATCAGTATGTATTCCTAATTCCACCTTTGGAAAAAAGGTCTGGCAAAAATCCAGAGCCAATTGGGGGATCGCATTATTGAAGCTTGTCAGTCACTTAATATTTCAGTTGCTATATTAGATCTTGATCCCAAGAAGCTAAATGAAATGCTTAAGGCTATTTTAATATGATATGTCCCTAGAAAGGTCATCAAATTTAGGACAAATGACCAGCCATGGTTTGATGATACATGTAGATGAGCCTACCATGACAAACAGACCAAATTGAATGCATGGAGGCAAAATCGTTCAAATGAAAATTACACCATCTTTGTCGAGTCTCGCTGTGCTGCGAATAGAACTTACATACAGCTGAGCGAAATTACAGTAATTCCTTGAAGAGGAAACTTGAAAGAATTACTCAGCCTCATCTGTAGTGGACCAAATTTGCATCATCTATCTTTGGGTCAGGCTTGTCTTCCATTCCACCACTTCTAACAGATGCTCTCCAAAGTTGCTGAAAAAATTATTTTTAAGCCACAATGTAAGTATGTGGAATCTAAAGGATTGTTAGCTGATAGTCAATATGCCTACAGGAAGCAGTTAGGAACCTGTGATGCTCTTTTAGACTTGACATGCCATTTGCAAGGGAACCTTGATGAGGGTTTTGATTGCAGAGTAATTCAAATAGATTTCAGTGCTGCTTTCAATTTAGTAAATCACAAGGCAATTATTTATAAACTCAGGTAGGCAGCAGCGAGCTGCTGTGGACGGGATCTTTAGTGAACTGAGACCTACTGTGTCTGGAGTTCCACAGGGCAGTGTTCTTGTTCCACTGTTATTTTTAGTGTGTACAAGTGATATGGTTGTTGTCCTGGAAAACAAGATTGTTCAGCATGCTGATGATGCAACAATTGTGGGTGTAGTCAAGTCTCCACATATGAGAAATGCAGCTGCCCTCAGCCTCAATCTGGATATGGACTGGGTCGGGAATGGTGTAGTTGGTGGGGTATGAGGCTGTACCCCAGTAAAACGAAAACACTATTGATCAGCAAATCTCATACAGATTTTCCACCCTATCCTCCCCTTCAGGTGGATGCAACTTTGCTGAATGAATCTGAAGTTTTAACTATTCTAGGTGTAACTTTTGACTCACATCTGACTTTTGAGAAACATCTAATGAAAGTTTCAGCAAATGCTGCACGAAATTTAGGTATTGTTTATAAGGCCTGATATATTCATAACAGTGATAAAATCAATGCAACCTGTTTTAAGGTCATTTGTATTTCCTTTACTGGAATACTGTTCTCCGGTGTTGATGTCTGCTTCTGCCAGAGATTTATCTCTTAGAGTGGTTCGTGGTGGTAGGTTTCTATTTCCTAGTAGTAGCAGTTATGACTTGGGCCATCGACGGATGGTCTCTTGCTTGCCACTTTTTCGTAAGTTTTACATATTTCAACAGAGATCTTTCACATTCACAATCGATCCTTGATCCCCTTTATCTGTCGAGAGCTACTAGAATCACTGAACAACAGCACCAATATGCATTAAATGTGCCTCGCTGTTGAACTTCTCAGTTCCAGAGGACCATTATTCCTCACAATGTTTGACTACGGAACAGCCTCCCAAAGGGTGTCTTGCAATTGGAACTTCAGAAGTTCAAGTGAAAATGCAATGCATTACTACCCTAATATTATTCTTGTTGATTTTAATACTTTTTATCTATTTTTCTAATTGTGCTTATATATATTATATATTATATATGGTATATATATATATATATATATATATTATATATATAGGCAGTCCCCGGTTTATATTATATAAATATATTCATATTATTTCCGCTTATATATATATCGGAAGAAATATGGCCCCAAAACGGCAGAATAATCATAATTTGATTTTTTGATGTAAACTCAATTTTTTACGTTTTGCACCCAGAGTGTATTTTCGATTTTGACGATTTTCGACGGGCTTTTTCGGTTAATGGACGGAACCCCGTCAGAAACCGGGACCGCCTCGGTCTGTGGACTGGCACTCTCTGGGACGGAGTTCGGATTCCCTCGCCGACTGATGAAGAGTTAGAGAAATTTATTTCTGGTGATAGAAATTCATTTCTTGCTATAATGTGGTTGGGGATTCCACAATAAGCTGTAGGTCCCGTTGCTAAGTACCAACTGGTTCTTAGCCACGTAAGTCCCTAACCCTTCGGCCAGCTCCTAGGAGAGCTGTTAATCAGCTCAGTGGTCTGGTAAAACTAAGCTATACAGTACTTAACTTTTTTATTTTAGTAAGTGGGATCTCTTCTTTCTGTATTTCAATTTACTTCCTCTTAATTCTTCCTAATGAACACCAAATTCTTTGGAAGCTTGAATTTCAAGTCAATGGCCCCTGTGGGCTTGCTCAATATGAACAGGTTTCATCTGCTGAATCATCATCATCATAACAACAACAACAACAGAATAATAATAATAATAATAATAATAATAATAATAATAATAATAATAATAAAAAAATAATAATTCTGACAATATATCAGCTCTCCGAACTTTTCAAAATTTTCATGAAAGGTGTCCCATTTTGTTAGCCAAAGGTTTGTTACTGTCATGTAGATAGTGTACCCACAGGTTTACTTTTGGGTTTCATTTATTAAAATAATGTAATGGAAAATAGAGTAGGTGACCAAACCTACTCTTAGTTATCTTGATGTCACCTTCATCAAGTTCATATGAAATGACCACTGTACAATTTCCGTGAGAACCCTGGGGCTTTAGTCTAACCAAAGGACACTTTGACAGTACGTTTCCCCTCCTGAACATACTCCTTGAGAAGCAAGCCAGAACTAATCTATACACATAATGTTTAAAAAGAAATGTGTGTAAATGGTTATAGTAAATACTGTTTGGAGTTACAAGAAAGAATTCAAATCTGTGTTTAGATGCTGACCTCTTTCTCGGCATTCTACATGTACTGTACATATGGTGGAGCTTGAATAGATCCAGCTAGTTGCTAATGACTAAAGCAAATAATCTGAAAAAGTTGTGAATGCATCATACTGTATACAACAACGAACTATTCCCATGCATAAATGTCTAAAATGCAAACAGAAAAAAAACAGAATTTACATTTTTACAGAAAAACATTATTTTGTGAAACAATACAAAAATTCAGCCAAAAGCAAGAAACATTAAGCTTGATGCTACTAGATTTTCATGAGGTGCAACTCACTCATATACAGTATATATATAATAGAATTTAGGCCAAAGGCTAAGAGCTGGGAACTATGAGGTTATTCATTACTGAAATGGAAATTTACAGTACAAAGGTTTGAAAGGTTAACAGGAGGAAAACCTCCTATTTGCATTTGTTAGGAGTAGGTGGAGAGTAAGATGGAAGAAAGAGAATATGAATGAAAAAACAGTAAAAGGAATGAAAGGGGTTGCAGCTAATGGCCAAGGGGATGCTGCAAAGAATCTAAAGAAGTACCTATGCACAGTTGCATGAGTTGCACTCATACAGAACCAAAAAATAATCACATTTCTGTAGTGGAATGGCCAAAATTGACACTCAACAATACTTCCCATACCTTTTTTGTATGGTATAATTCAAGAACTTAATCAGGAAAAATAACATTACTACATTAAAAGAAAGCCACTTTTTGGAAATTTATGGTAGTAGGTTATGAACTTGACAAAAAAAAGAAGGCTAAACTATAGAATTCTTTCTTTGCTTTTTGTTTCCTTTAATTACAACCATTCCTCTTAAGAGTTAGAGTACTACTACTCGCTTTTTTTCAAATATCTTTTCCCTTTTCAGTCTCCTTTCAAATTTACTTTAGGACAAGACTAGTTAAGGGCAACAATTTCCCTTCTGATCTTCACAAAATAAGAAGTGCAGTACACTCCATTTACTTATTGATTTTAGGTCAGATAATCTGAATGGCCAATTAACTGGTTCACTTTTTATTTGTTTACTCTGTGGTAATTCCACACAAACAAGACAATGTAAGACTAGAATCAATTATTTTATTCCAATGTAAATTCTGGTATTTCATGGATAACTATTTTAAAAGAGTTAGAAAATAATGTCCTCTCAAAACATGAGTAATGAACCAACAAACACTAAGGGCTGAGAGATATAACTCAAGTTACAGGGATCACTGAACATCTATGAGGTAAAGCTTGATTTACTTTGGAGAAAAGGAATGGATACAACTCGTGCAATGAAGAATATGCATCCTTGGCATCAAGTAGCATTTATCCAAGAAGGGTTTGGGTCTGTCTATTCAGAGGCATGCAATCACAGCTCTCCTGGTAACAACAAAAGTTGAGATTGTGTTTTTACCACCTAAATACTAACAGGATTAAATGGCAACTCACAAGTGAGGATTGCTGAAGCATTAAGTTAATGAAAAGTCCTCATTTCAGAGAGTCTTCATCTTCCTCATCCTCATAATCGCCATAGTCATCGTATTCATCATAGTTAGGAGTAGTTGAGGGTGGTGGTTCCACAGGAAAAGCGCTGATAGGGTTACCTAATCCCAAACCCTCAACGATGGGTCGAATAATATTCCTCCCCTAGATTATGAAGGGGATGCAAGACAGGGAAATTTCTTTTAATCTTTTAAATTGCTTGTACAAGAAGTAGCATTTAATTATTTTATGAATTCTGATTAGGTTTAAATCTACATTTAAAAGAAAATTTAGAGTATCACAAAACATGTTCCTTTCAATTCAGTGCACCTTCCTTTTAATTATATCACACACATTAAAGTCTAATTGCTAAGAGTTCCTGAAAATATTAACAACTGATAATTTAGAAACCTTACGACCACCCAAGGTATCCAGATTATATACAGTTAATGATAGAAGTACCAAATCCTTTTATGTTTCACTATGCCTTACCTGATACCTAGTAAAGAAAATTCAAGGTCCAAATTAGGCATAATTGTTCGACTCAAGTTAAATCTGGCATAATCTAAGGAAGTTGGAGAAAACTGTGTATGAGGTAATAAGGAAAGGGTGGATGAAAATGAGGAAGATTTAGTTAAAGCATTAAAAAGCAAAATAGCACAATAAATTATGCACAGAGCCTGTAATAAGAGCTTGTATAAATGTCATTGACACTGTCTACAATGGCTAAAAGTACATTTGCTACAGACTTCTTGTACAATATCACTTAGAAATATTTGTAAGATGGCTATTTAATCTTTGCCCTGGATTTTCCTAACAATATTCTGTTGAGTACTAGTTTAAAGACTACAAAGATATTTTGACAGGAAATAGATTTTGCTCTTTATTGATACTGTATTCATTTACATGAATTGCCAAATGCTTTAATGGTTATAAAGATAAAAAGAGGATATAAAGACATGGTGTGTAACCAGTGCTGTTTATCTGTGCAACAGGCCATGTAATGACCGACATAAATAACAATGGCAGAAATTCAAGTTGTTATCAATATGTATTGACTACCCACATTTTATTAAAATCAAACTGCATTTCTAACTAAAATATATGGTATATAATTTATAAACCAGAATGAAAGATTTTCTTGTGAACTACTACAGTATGATGTGACCAACTCCTTATTAAACTACAAAATACTATAATGATATACTTTACTCCAATGTGCAGCTTAATAAAGTAGATTAAAGATAAGAACACTTGTTGGGATTTGATCAAAAGTTTAAAATGATAATACAGTATAAAAATAGATACTGATATGCATAATCACCATGTCCCATTTCATGCTTGAGTATGGACAAACCCTTGTAGCTAACTACAAATGAAAGAATGAAATCGTGCATTATTTCTATAAATATTGTAATAAAAATTACGTGAAAAAATGATGAGTGTTTCAACTACTTCATACTGTATTATGATGGCTTCTGCAAAGCTGAGTGTATTGTTACAATATGTTTTTGCAATGTATTTTAATAAATTTCATACTATTTGCCTGCTCTACTGTATATACATCGCAAGTAAAACTGAAAGCCTAATTTAGTAAAAGGTACTGTACTGTATATTTAGTTTATGAATAGGAAATATCTTGTTGCTACAATTGCAAACATAATTAAAAGCTCTTAGAATATAAAATTTTTACAGTCGTTACTGAAGCTGTACATGGCGATAGATTAATAACCTCATTATAAGACCTACTTAAAGGAACCCCATGTGCAACTTTTCCTTATTAAAGTAATTAAAATCAAATGACTAACCTCTCCAGGTCGCCAACCACATCCTGGCATTGGAAGCCCATCTGGTCCTGTTGGGCAGGGAGCATCAAGACCCGGAACTCCCATTTCCCCCTTTGGCCCACTTTTACCCCGTCGTCCACGTCGACCCTGATTACCCTGTAGTTAGTTATTGTTCAAAACACAAGGGTGTTTTGCACAGCATGAATTCAGAATACCAGACTTAAATTGGTTGTGCCAAAATTTTGAAAAATTCTGGTGGGTAATAAAATCAAAATGAAATAAACAATATCTAATTGTTCAATAAATTTAGTAAAATTTGTACATAAACAAAACTATAAATAACAATGGTTTACTATAAAAGCCTTCAGAGTAAAAATAAAATCTGAAAGCTGTGTAAAACTGAATTTTGCCATATCTTCATAGAAAAGTTTACAAGTAAACTTACCAGATTTATCCTAAAAAGTCTGTTATTCTTTCTCACTGTACAAAGAAATAAATATTACAGTACTCTTATAATATTAAATATACGTATGTGGCTACTGTAAAGAATCATAAATATATGAGAACAGTCGGCAATTGGGAAAAAAGCAATACAGTATAAATTTAAAGTAAACAAACTGAAGTGTGTGGTTGATTCATAAAACCAAAAGCATGTTCACTGGCTGTCAAAAATTGTTCTTGAATTTTAAAATGGTTTGTAAAATCCCTTGCAGAACTAATATTCACTTTTACTTGTGACTGAGAGCTGTTACAATACAGTAAATATATCTCGGTTGAGTGTAAGGCATTATACTTACATCAGCACACATTTCACTGGTTATCTACACAAACTATGGGTACATAATACAAGGCGAAACGGCAAATCATAATGACTGTTCAACTCACCCTTTCTCCTTTCATTCCCTTTTCTCCTTTTGGGCCCTGACAGGAAAAAGATGACATAATGGATATCAGATGAAAAAGCATTTACAATGTTTTAGCAGAGATACATTTTGTGATTAATCATGCTAAATGAGTATCTTATTTAAAAATACCCAATGATTTACATGTTACTTACTGATTTAGTTGTAATTTAAAAGAGCACTGTAATTCTATAATTTACACAAACTTATTGAAACTTTAGTACTAGATGGCTTAGTACTGAAATGAAATAACACCTTGAACATGAGGATTCTCCAATACAGTCCATGTTTATTTGTCCTTGTACAGTTCTGCAACAGGGTGCAGCTGGATGTCGTATACCTAACTTTTGGGTCTAAATCTTTAGAGAAAGAACACCCATTAATCTGAGAAAAACATCTGCTGGAAAACCTCTCATAACCCTAAAGATCAGTTCTCAAAAGTTGTTATAGATATTCCTCTGTGTGTGTAGAATGAACAGGTTCAAACTGGTCATACAGTCCTGTCCATGGATTACATGTCTATTGATCAAGTTTACCCAGTGATTGGAAATTCAGTGGTGTTATTGGTGGCTGTCATATCCTCGCTGACATTTAATTGCCTGACATCAGGTGGTGACCATTTATAAACTATGTCCTCAAACCTTTGTGCCATGGCTATCCACAGTCTTGCATTTGAGTAGCCTTGCGTGAGGGAATGCAAATAAACGTATATTTATTTATTATTAAATAATCTTATTTACAATTACTAGTTAATAATTATAAAGCATACAATACATGCTAATCCATTGACTGTTATTTATATAGTACGATAAGTTACACCCCATCTTTTTCGTTAATGGCCTGTTGGCTTATTCTTGCTCATTATGAGTATTAATTATGATCATGTTTGATCTAAAAGTTACTCTCTGAATACTTTAGTACAATATCCTGATAATAATAATATGACAATTTTAAGGACTACTTTTAACATGGCCTTATTTAGTTGTGCTAAATTTCCTTGCTTTTACATATGGTAATTCTTAAGTTGGACTGATGAATGTGTTTGAGCTATAGAAAGGAGTTTAATTTAGAAAATAATAAACAAAAGTCATCTATGAAAAAATATCCTATCCTACATTTTCTACCAAATTCTCAAATCTGTGTTTAAACTGGAAGATATGTGCTAATAAACCAAACCAGCTTAAACTGATAAAGTGGTCTTTGGACCAGCACAGTTAAAAGTCAGTATGTAAGAAGTGATGGAAGAACCTCAATCATATATCAAAAGATTCAAATTCAAACATGAGCCAGTATGGAAGAAATACTCAAGAAACCAATTCTGCAATCATCATTTAATATTTTTTACTATGCATTTGTTAACAAATAGAAACGAATCCTAACATTTTCAAAAGTTCTCTGGCAAGACAATATTTATTGATAAATCATTAAAAGTACTATAACAGCAAACTTAGGAAATTCACATGGCCAGGAATACAGCAATACTGAGTTTTTCATAAAGTTTTCCATACAGATCCATCTCATACATATGTTCAAATTCGAGGTAATCAAATATTCCCTGAGACTACACGCTTTGTTCTAACAAATGATCAGCAGTAGCATGGCGCATGCACTACATGGAACCTCAGGTACTCAATCAACTGCCTCCCTATTTGTGTAGTCTGGATATGTAATTGATGAGAATGTATGATAAAACTAATTTTGTTTCAGAAAAAATTCAGTTTG
Organism: Macrobrachium rosenbergii; assembly: GCF_040412425.1. Taxonomy (NCBI): domain Eukaryota; kingdom Metazoa; phylum Arthropoda; class Malacostraca; order Decapoda; family Palaemonidae; genus Macrobrachium; species Macrobrachium rosenbergii. The sequence goes on along the minus strand of NC_089742.1, from coordinate 38,250,806 downwards.
TTTCACTGTAACCCCATAACTCATACATGCCCAGAATCATAATTTAGGTGGAAGGGCCATGCTGGAGAATGCTCTAGAGTGGTAGCCGAGACCTACATGATCTACAAGAGCACTTGTGGGCTGGCAAAAATCAGTAATCAAGGCTCTGCTAACTCAAGTAAGGGTTGTTATGAGGATGAAACCTTTTTTGAGTGTAAAGCAGGGTGCTTGTATTGGTACAGTTGTTGACTTATTCAGGAAATGAAATCATCATTCATTGAGAAGTAGAAAATAAAAACCCCAGAAGTTAACATATATCTCTAGTAAGCCAGTGAAGAACTGATGAGAGGAGATAGATATAATTTGGCCATCTGACACAACTGTAAACTCTGATTTGCCTGAGCCAGTATAAAACTGTGCTCCATGTAACCTATTTCATGCATTGACCCATAGCAAGAAACAATCTGAGGATACCGCCATGAAGTCTGGTTCTTCTCAAGTAATATCAATAACTTTCAATGGACAGAGAACCTCTTGAGCATTACAATTAATGAAGCAAAAGAAAGGATGGCAAACTGCTGTAGAATGGTCACGATTATTTCACCACAAAGTCATGTGCAAATGGTACACCCACTGAATTCCAACCTTAATAATGTGTGTATCTTCCACAGAGAGTATAATTTCCCTGAACTGTCTGGAAGATCCAAACCCCAGGAGAAAATAAAAAAGTCTTTTGTGTGAGATCCTGCATGGAAGCTTCTTGTCATGGCTTGTATGGAGGCTTAATAAAACTCTTTATAACCAGGGAAGATTCCATTTAGCAAGCTTAGGTGATCTTCAAGTTTCCCAAGCTTGGATAGGGAGGGTTGGAGTCAGGAAGGGCATCCTTCCATAAAACACATGCAATCTCTACTTAAGGATTAAGCTGGGAAAAAGAAAAGGATGACCACCCAGAAGCCTCTTTTTTGAAAAGCTTGATAAGCCTTTTTAATTCTATTGAAGACCCATTAAGCTCTAAGACTTTTGAAGGGTGGTCCTAAGCCCTTTGATAGTTGAAACTGACAACTTATTATGCCTCTGAAGCTAAAGGAGAAATCTGTATATAAAATTATGGAGGTGTGGACTGGATTAGTGTCACTGCAGCAATTACTGGCCTGGTAGAGGCTGATTGTTTATGCTCTGAAATGTCTTGTGATGGCTTGAGCTACCTCCTCTGAAAATCTTATACTTCAGGGACTTTGATGGATAGTGTTATAGAGTGAAGATGTAAAATCACAATGTGAAATCTGAGAATATAGCTGACAGAACAATCCTTTCCATGCATGGAGCCTCCTGGGACTATCCATTAACACTAGAAGAACACTGAGAATCACTCCTGCTGTGGCTAAAGCAGTGTAGTAAATATCTTCTCTTTCAGGATATTTGGAGCATGTACAGAACATGCCTGACTAGTCCAAGTGCAGGTATGGCATTTACAAGATGCATCATCTCTGAAGTGCCTTATAGAATTGGGTGATTGAGGGACTTGTTTTTCCCAGCAGACACTGTCTTCTACTATGGAGTGCCTACCCAGGATGAACCCTGGTGCATACCAATATTGTTACCAATCCTTATGCCTAAATTAAGATATCCACTAATGTATTAGCAAGCAGTCTCTGATCCTGCACCATCCAAATTTTACTAGCCACTATTTTTGGATCTGGCCATCACATCTATGGCCTTTCCTGTCAAGCACTTGGAAAATACTTGGACACTTTAGGAAAAGCCCTGCAACTTAAGAAAGCTTATGTGATGCCTTTGTCCTGCAAAGTCCAAATTTCTGTCACCTGGTGAGTCAAGCAAGTGTGCTCCCAACTTTTGCAGCATGTGTCTCTGAACATCAAAATCCCTGGGGTGCATGTGACAAGAGGAATTCCTAACAGAGGAGTGAAGGTCCTTCAAGAAATCATCCAAAGCCACGCACAAGTGCCTATCCGGGAGAAACAATGCTAACAATTATCTTGCTAGCTGCAGAAATAATTACCACATTCTGAAACTGCTGTGAGTAACTAGCATTTCCATAGACAACTGCCTAAACTGACTACAGATAATTATTTGCTAATGTATTAAAATCACATTTCTATTATTTATGAATGGTAAAAGATGAAATGAAAGGGCTATAAAGAAATGAATCGGAGAAATAAATGAATGAATAATTAACCTTGCAATGAAGGAAACCATTTCGGGAAACCGTACATTTGGTAAGTGCTATGCAGACACGAAAAGCAAGGCAGATGACTGATGGGTACCTGAGGCACCAGGTGGAGTATGCCATGCTACCACTTATCTTCTATTTGATAGACAAAAAAGTATAATATAGTGTCTGGAGATGCCTGAAGACCTCAAATGCAGGCGTATATGGGTGATGGTCTTGTGAAGAAACATACAATAGTCAGTCTATAAGAATTTCAATGGTGAAGAAAATTCACACCTGACTCAAAACAAAGGACTATTGCAACATGACAATTTTATCCTGGTCTACTAAGTAATTTAATATCCCATATTGTGAAAATCCCTCATCTATAAAGCAAAAAAACTTCAGGCACAATGAATAATACTGTATACAAGTGCTCAGCATCAGAGGAAAAACCATCCCACTACCTAAGGTAGAATAGAGGCCAAAGAGAAACCAATCCTTTCATAGAAGGGAGTGATCTGGAGAGAAAGTGAACTTGCCATTGTTTGTACAAAATTTAATTCACTCTTTACAGGCTGCTTATAATGAAGATTTTTGGTAAAGCCACAAAGTTCAGTGGTACAAAGCACCATATTTTGGCAAGTGCTGGGTAGAAATGTACACATTTCATACTCAATACTGTAATTTGAGCAAGTCTCTTATCTGCAACCTAAACTATTTTGTCATTCTAAAATTATTTTAGATGAAGGGTAAATCCGTCTCATAGCATACTCATGACTTTAAACACAATGAAGATAATTTATGCCTGTGCACTTATGCTGTCTAAAATAAAGCAGCAAAATTAAAAGAATATAGGCTGTCCAACACTAAATTAGAAAACTAAGTAAAAAAGGTGTAATATCCTGCATAATACTGTACTGTATTGCATGCCAGTTTCCTCATCCACTGTTAGTATTTATTTCATCCCATTAGCAAAACTTAGTGTGCAAATATTTTTTAACATTGAAAATTACAGTGCTATGCTCACACTTCTAATATTCTGATAATCTACACCCGACTTCCTTACAATTGATGTACTGTACTTAAAATATAGTGACAATTTTTTTTTACAACAAACCTCTTGACCAACAGTGATAGCCTGTATCTTAAAAGTAAATCTTTATACTTAAATATGTACCTTCCGATGAGTTTTCTGGCCATAAGTAAGATGAAAATTATCATTAAATAATTACACTGTAACCACACCACTGAAAATACAAATTAAAGCAAACTGTATATGCATTCCTCAAAGATAATCATGCAGGAAGGATAAAAATACTCGAATTTAGTACCTCAACCCCTGGGATCCCGTCGGTTCCCTAGAATTAAAAGAGGTTTGGATATTAGTACTGACAAAAAAGATAACAAAAGCAGCACATGAGGGCAAAAATATAGATTCTGTCCATATCCAAGATATAATGTAAACTAAAAATAAGAAAAGTGATCTTGCCAACAGTAATTAACCACCGAATAAAACTGAAGCTGACAAACTCAAAGAGAAAAAGAAACCAAGTACAGTCAGCCCTCACCTGGCATTGTAGGTAACTTCCTCAGATTTCAAGATATGCATTTGACAAATAAAAAAATGCAAGAAATTCCAAATGCAAAATTTGAATTTGACCCAAGCCAAGAATATAAGGAATATATACAAAAAATTTCATCTTAATATCTAATAGCATTAGACTGCATGTATGCTATTGCTATCTTAGTTAAAATACACTTGCATGTTATAACCATAACTTTAAACCAGAACAATAATGTAGAGCTATCATAACTGTAGATACATTACTCTTAAATACCTATGATATAATCATGATCTGAAACTAGAACTATGACTGTCCTTACCAAAGAGGACTTTAGATACAATCACTGTTGTACACAAGCAAATGCCAGTCTTACCTAACTACAGTCTCCATTACGTACTAATTGAAACTATGGCAGAAAGTGAAAGAGATATGACTTTATATTAATCTCAGTTATATACTGTATGAGCAAAGGTTATACAGTACTTGGTTTAATACACTAAGGATCATTGCAATATGTACAAGTTTTATATGACCCCCCAAAAATAACTTTATCTGTTGTGTAAAATTCCTCCATAAAAATAATATTACAAGACTGTGGTATAGCTGATATTTTAACATCTGTACTTGAGTAAAGTTAGAAACTTAGACTGGCTAATAACTTATTAAAAGCACTTGAATATTAAACACTTCAGTGTGTATTCAATTCTCTGCCAGCTATCATTACAGAAATGATTACAGTACTATGCTGTTGCCTGATTCCTAAATGGACAAGTTACTAAAAGAAATGTGATTTTAAAATTATATATATGAGTTTAAACTACCAGTACTATGTCTTTTCATTAAAAGAGGAAAAGATTTAGCTGTGTAGTAAACTTCATGTTATATATAGCCTACCACTTCAAATCTAGAATTACAGGTACAGTACTTGTATTAGCTTTGCATAACTTTTAATGTTGAAAAATTGCTTACACTGTATTGTGGAAGTTTCGATAAACTTGTACATGTCCCATTTACTCTGTAAAGCCTCTTTGTAGTGGGATACTGCTGAATATGCACAATAATATACTTTTCCATCAGACAACTCTTGCTTGTACTACCCACTATGAAGAGAAGACATTGTGTCCCACAACTGTCCATGAAATGTAATTATGTACATGTATTCCTAAAATACTGTAGTTTTTTTGTAAATTTATGTACAGTATTTAAAACTTGCTTGTACAGTATTCCTCCCACTGCAAACAGTCCTACTAAGGCTATTCCACACACAAAAGTTAAACTTGCCCCAAAAATCAAACTTGCCCAAAAATAATAAAATGGAATATCCTATTTTAAAATTGCAAGCATATAAAACAAAGTTCTACCAAGGCTCAATAAACCTCTTGCTTGAGGTTCTTAGCTTCCCATTATAATCTTAATCTACCTATCAAAACCTTCAGTCCAATTATGATTTGAATTTAAAGCTATCAACAGAGACAGTTAATAAAAAATGGACAGTGGTGTCAAATATGGAGATATCTGTAAAATGCAGTGATATTACAGCATTTTACAGGTTCAGCAGTATTTACTGCAAAGAGGGTCTGGTCAGTAAGGTAGTGATGGTGGAAAACTCTGAATCAAGTTTGTTGAATGACAAAGTTACTTGAGGTTTTGGATATAGTTTTACTGGTATGAGCACACCACGAGGAAGAAAACCTATAGAATATTGGTGAATAATTAGAGGATGAAAGTGTGAGAAGATTTAGGTGTTGAAAACAAAAGATGCTAAATGAACTTGCAAGAGATATATGTACTGTGTCAGCCATAAACATAAAACAAACAAATGAAGTACACCCTACTCACATTAGGAAAAAATTAACTGTGCCATACATTTAATAATCATATACAACACACTGAAATGCAAGTAAGTAGAGCACTCTTACTCAACTTGCAGACAGAAGGGAAACATATTAGGAAAAGAGGCTGTGGAGGTTCTTAAAGTATAGAAGTTGAAGAGTAGTGTAAAAAAAAATGTAGATTGATAAATAATGAGTCAACTCCCTCAGAGGAGAAGGCAAAACAATAAAGAGCCAAGATAAATCATAAAAGGTAAAATGAGGGATGGAGTTTGCACTCTACATTACAATCCCAGTGGACTGTTAGAAAGCACAGCAGTTGGTGCCATAAGGATTTTTTTTTTCCGGTTCTTATAACCAATGTCAATCAATAATACCTTGTTACAGAAATATCCAGTCTGTGCAAGTACAGTCCCTTACCACACATCCACAACCCTTGATCTAGTAAAATGCAAACCTTTGTGATAACGTAATCATTTGAGTATACCTAAGTGTTTGCTATCCTTGTAAACACCATTACCACTAACTGAAATGTTCATGTAATGTCACAAACATTTCCATAGCTGCAGCTTCCTTAGGGGTGGGAGAAATAAGGAGAAATACTAACATAAATGACATTTCAGTTAAGGTAGTGCTGCATTTTCATTAATTTTGGCAGCACTGTACTAATGAAATTCAAATGTTGCAGTTTTGGAATCAAATGAATCTTCTTGTTAATAGGTATGAAACCTTAAAGGCTACTCTTAATCATTTAGAAAATATTTTATATACCTGATATGGACAGATCTACAATTGCTTTACTGAACTATAAGCACCAAGGTACCTCAAAACACAGGTTAGGCTAACATCAGTAACATCAAAACAGTCTTGTAGAAATATATAACTGATATTTTGGAGGCATTTTTGACACTGAATTAAATTACTGCAGATTACCATACTTGCCATATGAAATACAAAGCAAACAAGGTCAGTCCTTTTAATGCTTCAAATATGTAAACAATAACTTACTGACTTTTTCAATTTTATTATTACTGAGTGCAATAATAATAGAGGGTTACACAGAACAAAATTGATCTTAACCTTTCTTCTTCAATAATATACCATACTTAGGCAAAAGGGTGGTTTATACAACTTTGACCTTGTGACCATTAACCCAGCTGAATATGTAGTGCTGACCTGGAGGTCTACCTGAGAAGGTCACCAGTAAAAATGATGAATGAGAGGAACTTAGAGAATAACACTTGAAATGAGTAAGGGAGCAGGTGTTTCAAAATACTCTCAAGTCTTGCATGGAAAATTATCAAACACTACTAAGATGGAATGGACACCCTCCAGTAGATTTTGCTGTGTGGAAGCAACAGTGCACATCAGAAAGAAGAGAGATTTCAGGTGCTTGAGAAAGTGTGAGGTTTCTAAAGTTTCAAATGCCCTGTAGTACTTTAAATAAATACTAAAAGCAATTAGAAAACATGAACCAATTTTGTGATCTCTGATCCATGCATCACAATCATAAGACTTTCTATGAAGCATTCCATTTTTGTAAATGGTATACCATGTAACCTTGGTTATTTTCAATGTTTACTGCAATTTACCGTACATTGTTGTTCACATGGCAAGAACATGTAAAGAAGGGACTAAAGATATACTAAACAATTGAACTTAAAATTTACTGATGAATAAGTTTTTCAACAAAGAGAATTGTGTGTTTAAAAAATTAAGCAACTCACTACTGAATCTGTCATAGTCAGCTTTCCCTAGAATTGCTGCAAGTGTCGTATTTTGATGTTACTGTATTTATGGAACAAAACAAAATTTACTGAAACATGCAATAACACAATTAATAACAAAAATTACTTATAAGAAGTTAATTGGAAACACTAATAAAATTGTACCATTATTATATATGTCCTGTATAAGCGTATGCAGATTACTGTAGTATTAGGTGCATATACTCTACAAACTAATATATTTACATAGGACATACTATTGTCATATTACTTATTTCATCACAAACAAACTATGGTAATCAAATGGGATTCCAATATCTAGTAATAAATGCACTGGCACAAAAATGGTTCTAAATGTAAAATATGTAGAATTTTTTAATTGCACAAATCCATAAACTTCAAAGCCCTTTGTATAAGAATGGCTGTTCTAAGATTACAGCCAAGTTGTATTGCTTTAGGAAGTCAGTATAAAGCAAATACATTTAGTTAAAACATTCATAAATATCTCCTGTACACAGTCAAAACAACTAAATACTGCACAAGGAATCACCCTGAAACTTAAACTGATCATAAAGCCAAGTTAGGAATCCAACTCTGACCAAACTTTATGTTGACAACTTAGCTACTGTGACTGATACCGATAGTAAGTAAAAAGTATGTGAATAGAATACAATATTAAAATGCATGTACTTTATTTGGAGAAACTATTTTTTAAATGGAACAATAACTATGTATCCAAAATATTTAATATACTATACTAAAAACACAACACAAAGCTGGAAGTCCCACCTTTTATCCTATTATATACAGAAAAATCTGCTGAAATACATAGCCAAGTATACTGCTTTATAGAAAATTGTATAAAGTGTAAGGACTACAAAGGGATTAATGAAAACCTTGTGCTACCAACAAGAGATGTCTATTAAAAATAATTCTGTCCTGCTCAGTAACGAAAAATATCACATACAGTGGAACAGTAGTATCAAAAGCAAAGTTACTCTAGACCTACAAAATGGGGGAGCCAACAGCATAAAACCTGCCTTACCAATTTTGTAATAATTATCTTATACAGTTGGAAATCTTCAAGACAAAAGAAAAAATAATTTCAATTCTTCATCTCTTTTAAGTTTCTTGGGTGCCAAACATGGAGCAGTCTTTGAACATAAATATAACTACAGTAAAACATTATAATTTGGAGGAGAAAAGTTAAAGTACTGTATGTATGACCTTCAATCACTTTAGCCTTTAATTTATAAAATACTTCCTGAACTTATTCAACTCTTTTAACTTTATGCAAAAAATGCACATAAGTAGAGAATAAACATAATTAACTATGTTACCTGTTATCTGTAATAGTTCCTATTCACTAATGAAGATATTTTATCTTTTAAATAGCCTCTTTACTATTTTAGGGAAGAGTGAAGCATGTTTGTATATATGCAATATATACAACTGTTTCTTTGAATTGCCACATTAACTGTTGAAATGTTTAAATGTCCTTACATTTGAATAATTACATCACCAACACTTCACATTAGTCAGCTTCTACATATTCTGAGGTAACAATCCCACTGATATAAAACAGGTTTGACGTAGGAAAAACCTATTTTTGATTGCCGCTGTGAGTCCTCAAAGGGGTTACACTCTCATGGTCCCCCAGGGCTCCATAAGACAGACCAACCAATTACAGTTCAAAGAATTCTCTTATAGCTGGTCTCAGCCAGAGCAGTGCTTGTTGGCACAGTGACAGAATATAAAGGACTCAGGACAGGAGAACTCTCATCTCCTGTCCTACAACAATTACCTAGGTTCTGTGTCATACTCTCACAGATGTAACAACAAGTTGACGCCATCTTCATTACACGCCAGGTCTGTGCAAGATAAATGTTCACCCCAGTCCCATGTCTTTTCGTTAGGGAAAGTGGGTGGGTTTGAGAACTCACAGCTGCTACCAAAAATAGGTTTTCCCTATGTCAAAACATGTTTTTTTGATAGTGTAGCCACTGTCAAAAGAAATCAACAGGTGATGAAATAGCTTACCTCCTAATAAATAAATCCCAACAACCCACATTAATATTTGGTCTGATGTATAGTCACAGGTTATTAACCATTTTCTTTATTCTGGATACCCAAAGGGTTTGGCAATAAAGAACAGGAAAAAACACACGAACCAGCATGTATTATTCTTGTGGTTCGAAGGTGGCTTACCTAATTATTAATAATAAATTGACAGGAAATGTATCAAGTACTTTTCTTTGAGACTAAAATATCCAAATACTATCCTACTGTATTTGAATTTTCAGTTACTAAATGTCTTCATATGCTGTCTCAGTAATTTATTAAGAACCTTATGTAATATCAAAAAAACGTCAGAGCATTTTAATTTTCTGGACTGTTTCTTTACTCTCAGTCTGCAACAAAATAGCAACCAGGACTGCGAGTTCAGTTTCCATATTTTGGGTAAAGGTATGATTAGAGTTTTTATACTTACTACTATTTGTAAGGCAAATTTTAATACTATATAAGCAAAGAGACCAAATTTTTCCACAGGTATTTTTTTAATTCTGTTCTGGCATAACTACTGCATATACAGTATGGTGAGCAATCACCTTATACAGTAGTATTCCTGGTAATGAACTTTAACGAGTTTTCACATGTTGCTTAAATACTTTATTCTGTATCAAAGTAATTGATACTCATTAATAAATTTGATTCTTGTAGCGTTTTGATAAATGAAATACAATGTATACAAAAAATCAACAGCATATTCAGAATTACACAAGCACCCTGTCTCAAACAAGAAGAATGGGCTATCATCAACTCAAAAACTATTGTTCCCTACTTTTGAATAAAAGGGGTATAATATACAGTATACCTACCATACTTAAATACTAAAACTTGAAAGTACAGTGTTAAGTATAGGTACTGTAGATGGTCTAGTCTAAGACTAATGTTATGCCTTACTCCAAAGAATTGTAGAAGATCTTGTAGAAGAAAGAAAAGCTCACAACTGCTATCCATCTAAACACTACAGCTACTGTAGAATTTCTTGCGACAAAATGAATGTGATCACCTACAACCACTTCGACTTTAACGCTTCAATGCAGAATTAGTTTTTTCTTTAATAACTACTTTATCTACTTCATACCATGCTTGCCTATGAATATTTGAAATACACAGATCACAAAGATAAAAACATTTTTGAACATTTGCTCACAGTCTTTAACAGTACAAACAAATACACTCAAAGAAATATTTACTGATTTTCAATTTGTTGATAAACTTAATTTTGAAACAAGCAATTTAGGATGATTCAAGAACTACCATTACCCAACTTCAAAAGGATATATCGTTTACATAAAACCACTACAATTTGCAAGGGAGTTAGTTATTAGCATACTGTATAATGTATACTACTTGAGTGTAATTCAAAAATCAGAGACATGTATAAGGAAGCATGTGCTGATGGTGCTTCCAGGTAGGTTAAAAGGAACTACATGTGTTAGAAAGCAAATAAAAAAAAATACAAGTAAAACTGCTACAGCATTTTATAAAGAATATCTAACCTAAGCAAAGTTAAACAAACAACAGGACAAACAAACTACAGGTAGGCCAGGATCTCCCCGTTCACCTTTTCTGCCAATCTCTCCACGAGCACCCTGAAAATACATACTGTAGTAGATTACATGATAAAACACTCTTTGAAAATGAAACATAACAAGTGACTTTCAGTTTTGATTATTCCAATTCCCCTAATACAGCGTACACAATTCTATATTGTGATATATAAACATGACATGCGTATTTTATTCAACGATGCTGCCATGAAGAATACAGAATGAAAAGACGAGGTGGCTAATCAGTGTTCCTTAACACCTGCAGATGGTGACAATGATATAAAAAATGAAGCAAAAATAACAGAATCAAATCTTTTTTAATGCTTTGACTTCATCATATTTACCTATCAGCAAATACTCAAGAAATGTAAATATTCAGGGGTCCTACACTGACAGGACAATTACGGTACTTGCATGCAAGAATGAAGTCTGTAACAGTGGAGCATGACATCCACCATTGAAATACAATAAATCACTCACATAAAATAAAAATAAATCCTTACCTTAATACCATCAAGCCCTGGTGGACCCTGAAAAATAAAAAAAACATTTGGTGTAGGAACATATCTGATGAACACTAAAAATAACAAGAACACTATTATTGTCATGCACAGAATACTGGAAGAACACCTACTGAAATAAAAAATGTATCAACTCTCCACAAGATACAAAAAATCTTGAAAATCTCTGCACGTGAGAGAAAGACTGATTCTGTAAATGAGCAGAGTCTGCAGAAAAAAGTAAAATGACTTCAAAGGACAACAACAGAGGCCTAACAGAAACAAATAACTCCATGTCCAGAAAAATTAGAGCCCATTTACATGAAGGAAAAGAGAAGACTGCAGCCCAAGAGACAAGTCCTGCACCAATCAAGTGAAATAAGAGTTACCACCAGAACCTCCATTACCAAGATGTAGAGAAAGAATACTTCATCACCTCCATCTCCATCAATAAACATAACCTTACCATGGGACCAGGTTTGCCTGGCTCGCCTGCCCGACCCCCTTCTCCTCTAAGTCCCATGGGACCAGGAAGTCCCATTGGCCCAGCATCTCCTTTTTCACCTTTCTCACCCTTTAAAAAGAAAAGAGGTAGAAGCATATTAATTATTCTACACATCAAATTATGTCATAAAAAGCATCAAAGTAAATCAACAAGGAGACTAATATTGAGTGACATATTGTCAAAGCTGAAAAAATTATTTGATTTCTTTAGATTTCAATATAGCTGTCTTAATATTAGTTTATGACTTCTACTGCAATTTCTAAGGTTAATCATGAAAATATCAGCTTTACAATCAGTTTACTATCTTTTTTCATCTACAGCTACTATAAAAACAGAAGACAGAAATAAATGCTCATTCAAACATTACTATACTCTATATTTAAAATGTCATTAGTCATTCTCCTACTTACCGGGTCACCTTTAGCTCCATCAAGACCCATTGCTCCTTTTATACCTGGAGGACCCTGAAGTCCTGGTGCTCCAGGGGGACCTGGGGGTCCTGGTGGTCCTGTGATCTGTGAAGATAAAGAAAAATTAACAATTCATTTCAGTATTAATATATCTGCAATGATTAAATGACTCTTGATTTAAAAAAACAAACATGTCCCATACAATTTTTTTTATTCTTTATCCCAACTGCTATCCCTTGATGCAACTATTCTGATCAAAAGCATCTTCCTCAGCTAAACCACTCTTTTTCCAAATTCTCCTTCACTTGATCACTCCATGTAATCCTTTTATCTTATACCCTTAACAGGTTCCAACTGAGCCCTCCTCACCCCTTCCTCCTTATTCACCCCTAGTACATGCCCATACCATCTCAATCTTGACTCTCTTATCACATCAGTAATCTTTATCACCCCCCCCCAAAACTTTCCCTAATTTCTTCATTTTCCAGCCTTTCACCTCAGCATCCTCATTTCTCTTTACTCTAGTTTCTGTTCCTCCTGTCTTCTTAATGCCCATGTTTCTGTGGATACATTAACACTGATTTGATTACAGTGCAATAGATCTTGATTTTCAGTTTATTTCGGATTCTTTAGTCACACACTATCCCTGCCACCTCCCTCCATTTCCCATTGGCTACTTTTATCTTACTTTCAAACTCAACTTCACACCCTTCCTCCTGGCTTACAGTAGACCTTCAGCATTTGAAATTCTCTACCTGTTATATAAATTTAAACCTCTTCTGTTTTGTATAAATAAGCTATCCCTTCTCTGCTTGCTGGACACTCCTCAGTTTTACCCATATTTACCTTCATATCACCCCATTCAAGAGATCCTTGCCAATCTCTCACCCTTCCTTGCAATTCTTCAGATTATCTGCATGGAACAATTCCCATCAATTTTCATTCCTAATCCTGTCAATCAATACATCCACAGCCAGTACAAACAGAAATTGGATAAGTGCTGGTCCTTGATGTAAACCAACTTTAACTTCAAACATGATTTTTGTAATTCTGTAATAGAAAGTAATGTAGTACAGTGCTTTACATGCATTTTACATTACTTCTGGAGAAACAAGGTCTTCAAAACTTGTTACCAGCCTTGAAAAGCAACGCAAGTCAATGCACTTAACACAATAGTTACTCTGATCATCTGACAGCTAAAGTTGTAAGGCTCCCCAAAAGATTAAACATCAATAAATTACATTATTAATCTAATATCTTCATCTCTCATCCACATCGATAAATTAAAAAAAAATTATGAAATTCTAATCACTGAAGACATAATTTCTTTACTGACATGCTTAATATTATTCATAAAATACTCTGGAGAATTCCATTCACCTTGCTATTTATAAATTGCTGCTCTAACTACATTATATGGCTTCGTTTCCAAGAGTTATCACACCTGAAAAGGTGCAGCTTAGTCCTAAATATACTCATTTCTCTTATAAATATACATAAAGAACATCTTATGGGGTAGTGAATCAACATCAGTCTCATTCCGTGCACTAGGAAAAAGAATATTCTTTAATATCCAGTACTGTACCATGTAAGTTTGCAAATCTAAAATGTATGACTTCCTTTACCTAAAAGGTTTTAGATATCATTACAATTGAATGACAAAATCAGAAATACATGTGTAATTGATGCCTGTAAGAGCTGAATGTTTAAACCGCTACAGAAAAAAATGATGTCAAAGAAATAAAGAACTACAGTTCAACATTTTGGAATGAAATCGATTTTACCAACAATATTGCTTGAAATGAAGAGTATGACACAAACAATACAGGATGCAGAGCTACTGCAATTATAAAATTAAATGCAGTGACTAATAAAATAAAAATTAATAAGACTTACCACTTCACCCTCGACTTCTGTCCACACATGGCTTGAATCTCCCTGAAGAATTTAAAAGATAATTTATTAACTCATGAAATTTATAAATATTCTGTAAATGACAAACATTACACTAGTAACCTTGCTTTATGCACGATGAAAATCAAATAATGATTATATTTTGAATCCATTGTACCCTTTAACTGCTGTCTAAAATAGCAGAAAAACATTCTCACTCTCTGAAATATTAGACTGAACAACCTGATGAAGATGATTATGAAGATGATAAGATGGTGATAATGGACTAAATTTCATGCATCATTCCTCCTAAATTTCTTTTAAGAATATTATTTCTGTACATTTTTGGACAATGAAACAAAACAATAATACTGTATTGTTTAAAAGAAATAATCTAGGTACTTGTATGGTACCTATATAATATCTATTAAATAATCCGTCCTAACATTATTTGCATTATATTTCCAAACACCAAAATTTTTTAAGATACAGAAATTCTAAAGATAGGTCTTTAGAGATAACTCCAGTTCAGTGAAACTGAACTCACAATAACATGAGTGAGGAAATCCAAAGAAGCTTACTACCAAAAATTTACTTCTCCAATTCTGTTATTAAAGGCATTAATACTACAATTAGAATTGTACATACATTAAAATAATTGATCACACAGGTTAACAGTGATAAAAAATTCTCAAATATATCAAATAAATTAAAGTATATTATCAGGAACATATAGCTACATTTTAAGAAGTCACAGATGCTAGTGAGAAACATTAAACACATCTGGTAATTTTTGCATATTACAAATGCAGCAGTAAAGTTGATATCATGTGCTGAGTAATTTAACAAATCAAATGAATTCAGCAGTCAACATCTAATCAGTTTATTAAGCCTTATACAATATGATAATGGGTTAATACTAGAGGCCTGACTAGTTTAAAATAGCATTTACAATGAAGTATAGCATAAAAGGTGCCATAAAAACCAAAATATTACACTAACAAGGAATGCCCATGCTCATAATGGCATCAAGAATTTTATTAGTGTCTTAATATTAATGCAAAACCTAAATGAGGTGAAGATAATTTTTCTATTATGCAAAACCTAAATAAGGTGAAGATACATTTTCAAATATCACCTGAAGTAGCAATGAAACATAATAGTGTTCAGCATAGAAATTAACACTTATGGGGAACTGAAAACTGAAGTGGCATTTCATCAGTCCACATAGATAAACAAATATGTGTCAACATAATGCAGGGAGGGAATTTTGGCGGTGATTTAAGAGCAGTGATAAAAAATGTTCATGTGCAACACTTCCAAGACTTATCTTTACTTATGACGATTGTTTAAGCTAAAGGCATGAGCATTTTGTCAGTAGCAAGAATGCAAAGCAAATACAGTGCGTAAGGTAGTAGACAGGTGCCAATAAAACACCTCTGCATCGCAACCACTTCTGTTAGTGATTACTTATATTCACTTTGTGCATGTGCAACACACACGCACACAATTCTTATGCAAAGAAATAACTTTATTTTAGAAAAATATTACAAATTATATATGAAGCAATTTTAAGATAATACTGTGTAACTGTTTTCAATATGAAGACAATTTTCAAACATCCCTTATGAGTGTAAATTAATGATAGTAAGTAATTATCAAATCATATGAAAAAAAAAAATCCTTGTACTTTTACCTGTCTTCTTCTTAGCTTTTTCAGTTTCTGGGTTGCAGCCAAGGGAAAAGAAAAAAAACACTCATTATAATCTTGAAAAACACATGCTCTAACCACAAAAAATACATAAGCAAAAATCAAATAAATAAAATGAGATGTATATATGACCTCAAATGCTCGGTGACTAAATAGTATGTACATTGTAGTAACTTTTCTTGGTATAAATACTGTGCCTCTATACAGCCTCAAATTATTATACCAAATACAGCAGTCATATAGTCATATGGAGTCAAACATATCTAGATCTCTTACAGTGAATACTGAATCTCAGATAAATGAGGTCATATCACATCAGTCTATTCATGACTAAAGAACAAAACCTAAAGCAGTGGAATGCTATAAAATCAACAGCAGAAACTTTTTGTGCAAATACATGGGAAACTTTGGTAGTGTTGGGGAGGGGGGGAGCAGAGGTTGTAAGCAGGCCCTTCTGGGATAAAAGTTGCATTCGCTGAACTGGAAGGTTATTCAGTTTTAGAATTCTATGAGTACTGTTTCACAAACTTTTGGTGTAACAGATGTTATTCTAGGAAATGAATCTCTGTGAAATGACAAATGATCTAATGAAATGTATTTGATACTACAGTACATACTGACTAAACATGAATAACCTTGCAGCTCACTGATGCTCACCAACTTACGAGTCTGCCCCGAGCCGGTCTCACAACAGGCGATCGCAACTGGGGACCATCCTGGTGGACCAATTGTATAACTAAATAGTAATGACAAAAACTAATTTCAATCAGGTTCTAAAATCTGTTTGGAATAATATTTATACAGTACATTAAATCTCTCATGATTAGTGAAACTTTGCTTAGTATTAAATCATAGCAGTACAGAAATGCTATTTTTGACAATGTGTATTAAAAATTTGTATATTTATTAAATTTTTATACACTTTAACATAAACATTTTTTAAATCAGTGAGGCAAGATAGTAAAACGCTGAAATGTCAATCTGAGTATACAGTGCCCCAGTTTTAGAATATCAATGTTTCCAAAAGAAATTAGATATACAGTATAACTACAAGAGCAAATATAAATTCAAATTAAAACAACATTCCTTCAAGAAGATAACCATGATGGAATCAACTTAGCTCTCCTGCAAAATAAAATTGCCTTTGCTTTTGCCCAAGTTACAGTATTTGCATATACAACTGCGCCTTATTCAAGTTACAGGATAAACTAACCCTTTAATTATCTTCAATATAGTTATTTACCAAAATTTAAAAAATACAGGATTTACATACAGAACTAAATGGATTCTCCACTGCCAATGGATTATGGTCATTCCGACTAGGACTAACATGTGTTGAGTCACCGCAACCACATGGGACTTAAGTATGACCTACATAGTGGTCTTTAAGATGGGCTTAACATAACCACTGTCCTCTACTATATTTTACATAATAAGGTCTTCTTTATGTATAATGTTTATTGTCTTTTAATTATGAAAATTATACATACTTCATACTTGTATGCAGATAGGGCTTATTAACTCCATAATAAGAAATAAGATCAGTGTTTGCTAAGCTATCTTTCTAGAAGGATGCATTTTGTCGATGAATCAGTGACAATATATAAGTACAGGTTAGTTTAGGCTAGTAGTTACCTATAGAACTGCTGTACAGGGTATGCCTTTTTGCAGTGAGATGCTTTGAATGGTCAAGTGTAGGTTATACTACAAGGTCTTTGTTATTTATAAGATTTTGCCGATTACTTTTTGGTTGGACCCCCAGAATGTCAGATAAGCTAATGTGCCAGAAAATTATTAAAATTCTGGGGTTTAACATAATACAACTGGAACATTACCATTATAATACCTTCGCATATTTGAGTTTCATGATCAAGATTCGCTCTTTCTACTGTTACCTTTACACAAACTTTTTCTTTTCTTACCAACTTCTTTTCCATAATTTCATTTGCCTCTTTTGTTTCTCACTAAATTCCCACTCAAGAGAACCTGTACAATACTGGGTGATGTTCCTTACATTTGAAAGATTCAACTTCATTAATCCTTTTCCAATTTAATGTAATTTCATCTCTGTATGCATATTCTGTTACCATTACTTCTGTTTTTCTTAGATTTATTTAGTGTACTATCTTTCTTTTTCTAGATATAGGATTCATTCTCTTAAGCAAGTCTTGTGAATCTTATGGTGTTTGGTTGATTAAAACTGCATCACAGGCAGAGAAATTAACATTTAAAGATATCAATCTCATGCTGTATTTCCAATGATGAGTAGCTCTGTTATTAAGTGGAAATGGCAACCCCATCAGTGTGCACAGGAGCCATGGGGCCAACCTAGAAGAAACAACACAGGAGTCCAGCAATGGTAACATTACTGTGTGCTTGTAGGATTTGATGAAGCAATTAACTTATGAACTGTCTGTCAGGAGCAAGTTCATTAGATGCTTCACACTCAAAATGGCAATAAACCAAATGAATCTCAACCTAAAGAAAGAAGACTGTCACATCCCTACTATTACAGTACTATGGTATTAATATCAAGCAGTTTAACTAATCACCATGTCACATTTTTAAATGAGAAGTGAAACAAGCCAAGTGAAAGAAGTGGGGCAGGTAATACAGAAAACACTTAAAGGAATACTGTAGATGAAAAATAAAAGGCATACAGAAATGAAGTTGGTAATTAGGGGATGCTGCAGAGAACCTCTGCTACCATCTCCAGTGAGTTGCTCTAGGTAAAGTGTACACAGTACTGCTTAAGGTTCTAGATAGAAATTCCACTGGTGGTGGTTATAAATCTATAAAAGTTAAGGAAGCACAGCTTTAATCACCTGAATGCTAAGCTGATCTGTCCGGCATCCCTCTCTATACAGCAGCAATAGTCACTGATTCCATACTTAGATATTCAAGTACAGTAGTATGAGCAATTGCTCACTAAAGGTTTAAAGGTTGCTAATGACCAGTAGGGGCCTGGGGTGCATCACAGCATCCACGATCAACACCCAAGCCATCCTCTCCACTCATGTGAGACAGTTTGGCAAAGAGTTCCTAATGACTCAGAAGGTAGACTATTAGGCTCTCAGCCCCCATCCCTAGCTTACAATTAGGCCAGGTGCCATTGACAATCTATCCTGCCCTGAGCAGAGCTTAATTCGGGACCAACATACTGGAAAATTACCAGCGATACTACTGAACTACCACAGCCTTACATCAGGCCAACATATTCTGGTCTGTTTGACACAAGTGTTACTGGCATCCTAAACACCAGTCCCAAATAGTCAAAAAAGGTAATTTGAGACTGTGTATCTATGGAGCATTGAAAATATAATTTTCTTGATAAAAATCTCGTTCTTCAGGCTTAATAAAGTGACCCAGTAGTTCTAAGCTCCAGAGTAATGTTACAAACTTAGGAACCTGTTGACTGTCTGGTCAGCCCTGAATAAATGATAGTTTTAAAAACAACTTCAGTTTTCAATCTAAATACAAAGGTGTACTTCATTTGCCTTACTTGCTGTAAGCCAAAAATTAACTTTGGAGATGGTTCCCAAATACAATATGAACTTTCTACAACAAAACATAGGAAATATTGTATGCTGAGGAGCACACAACCGGCAGAATATGTTGATGTAAAGTGAGGCCTGAAAATCCTGATACTCTACCTGTTTGTTCACACACACTATGGGATTAGGCAATATCTGTCTCATGTACTGTATATCTTAGTTGTTGGTAGCCATAGCCTATACCTTGTCCCTCATACTGTGGCTGTACTTGTTCTAAGAATGCATGCTATGAGGTTCCTCTGATGATGGGATACTCAGTGGAAGAGCCACTGTTATTGGATGTTGGCCACTAAAGATTACTCATGCATGAGGTTGGTAAAGTAATCTACAGTATCTGGTTCCAGATTTGTTCAAGAGAGCTGCATAGACTGCAGAATGTGAGAAAGAGAATTTTATCTGTTTAAAGTGATATACTTTTCGTCTGCTCCTAGCTGCTATGTTAAGCCAAATGAGTGGGATCCAGGCATATGTTTAATGCTCTAGAGGTACAATAAGGAAAGGGAGACTGCAAAGTCAAAATGTTTCTTCAAGAGCTGTAAAACATGATTACACATAAGAAAATTATTTTAATTTCAAACATCTTTTAAGGACCCTGAAGCTATCAATAAAAGTAACCAGAGTCTGGCAGTGACCTCAACTTGCTGGGATGATATTTACTTCTAGCATAGAGGCCTCCAGTTGCTGAGACAAAGATATTTGTGAATTTTCTATTATTCCATTGGACCAGTATGAAATTCAAACTCTGTACAATCATCTTAATTAATAAATTAATGCAAGTCCTATCCATGTATTCACGCACAGCTGCTACTGTATTTTCCATTTCGACCAACATCTCTAATTCCCATACAAACCCTTTGATGGAGCTGCTGATATACTGCCTTTTTGGAAATCTTTGGGATAAAAGTTAATTGAAATTTGAGTAATTCAGCAATTATTAAGGTTGTTCTAGGTATTGGGTAACAAACATAAAAACACAGTAAACACACGCTCCAGCTATATAACATTGCAAGAGCCAATAGTCATACACTCTCAAAACTAAAATCTTTCAGTGAGAAAATCTGACTACTTACCGAGTCACCTTTATCACCTTTATCTCCCTTTAGCCCTGGCAAGCCCTGAAATACAGGAGAATATCATATAAAATACCTACTATCAGAATCATTAAAGAAATATTACACTTATGCACAGGCGTCTTTGCGTGACGGGAAATTTATCATCACAAAACATACCGGTGGTCCTGGAAGCCCTGGTGGACCCATAAGACCGGGAGGTCCTATATCGCCGTATTCACCCTTTTCACCTTTCGGTCCCAGTGCACCAGGAAGGCCAGGTGGACCCTGGGGGCCTGATTCACCATGAATTCCATCAATACCTGGTGGACCTCTTGGTCCACTGTCACCTTTTGGTCCCATTATACCCATGGTACCTTTTTCACCTGTCAGGTTGAAAAGAAAATTAAATTTCTAGTAATGCATACAACTGCCTGCATTTTCAGGTACTGTATTGGGAACTATACTACAGGACTGGGAAGTATACTATGCATACAATGAATATTAAAGACAGAATATAGGAATGTATCTATTTCAGAGAGAAAACAGGATTTGAAGCATTACTGTTAAAATTTTGAATAACAATACTATTTACTGTATCCTTACATTTTTTTCAATAATTTCATAATACTGTGTATACTTTTCCATTTTCATAACTCAAGTTATGAACTTAAAAATAATAGCTTTAAATTAGACCCATATGCTTCACAGCATAGGAATACAGTATCCCTACAAACCTGCAAAGCAAAATCAATTCTTGATAATGGTTGCAGTTTAAGAAATATAAATGTTTGAGATTTTATTCACCATATTTTGTGAGGACACTTAAAATATTGCAGATCTAAAGACACAAACGTACAATAAATTAAGGCTGAAAAAGGCTCAAAATATGCATACATAGTTCAACTGAAATACAATGTGTTGTGGGTATTAACCCTGATTAAATATGTTTAATAATACAATGAAGCAATGCATATACTGTACAAAGGTCTGTGAAGAAAAGAGATTTTCAAAAAATACTGTACTCGAGTTATAATTTTTTTAAATAAATGTTGACACTAATTGCCTTCCTGTAAACATTAACTTCTATACAGTTAAACAGATACAACTGGGCCAACCAACAAAATTAGAAAACTGTACAATTACTCTGGTTAAATTGAAACCATGGTGCTGAATAAGCCTGATGGGTTCCGGCGCTTGGTCTTCAAGACCTAAATTTCACAATCAATCAATCAATCAAACTGAAATCATAACATTAAAACCAAACTAGGAAAAACTCATTAAACTTACTTATTCCAGAATATTTGGCTTTAAATATATGAAAAACAAGAAACTGCATTACACTTATTCACCTACAGGTTTATATATAAAAAAAATGTAATTTTCTATAGACCTTTTTCAAATATCAATATGCAATTACATATTTTATTATGGAAAGGAATATCCCTTGAAAATTTCCAAGTAAAATCTCTTCCAGAAGAAAACCTGACCTTCCCAAATCAATAAAACTGCATATTATTGAAATCTGAGAGGTTTGCTGTGACATTACAACATGGTCCTGAACCAATCTGTATAAAAAACTTTGATACCTAAAAACTCTTTTCTGGATCAGGTTTTTAGACTGCACTTCCAGTGATAACAATGCCTAGATGTTGCTCTTTTCTCAAAATACAAGCAAATATTTCATATAACACTGAAACTCATCAAACAGAAATGAATTTTTATTTACATAAACACAACATTTGTATGTATAATAGGGAATAATTATAAATTACCTTTTTCTCCTCTCTCACCAATCCGACCTGGTTCTCCCTTAGGACCACGGGGACCAGGCAGACCTCTATTTGCTGCTGTACCTGGTATACCTCGGCGACCCTGTTGTGTCATTAGTCAAAAATATATCAAGAGCTGTAAAACACTCCAATATGGAAAAGTTATTGTAATCTCATGTGTATTGTAGGGTCTATGATTTTTCAAATTCAGTATAAGTATGATTTGACAGTTGATGAAGCTTTTAAAGCATAAACAATATAGTAAAACAAAAGTATCAAAACTACTGAAATTAGTTACAGGCAAAATAAAAATCTAAGTATCTACTAATATCTGGTAATAAAATCTCTTTTGTAAGTGAAAGATACTTATAAAAAAATGTGTCACATATGAAAGCACTCATACAAAAATAAAAAAAAAAATATAGCAGTGCAAAATAATCAAAGCATTTAAAAACCCAAACATAAAAGTAATAAATTATTTATGCATACATAGGCTTACTGTAACAAAGTTTAAAAGAAATTTTAGAACTTTGCAGGTATAAAGAAAATTTTAGGACATAATTAACTGTACTCATGGTTAGTAGCTACAGCATTTGGGTTAAAACAACATAGTTCACATGGGCAATTAGGGAAACAAAGTTCCATTAGCAACTTGCTGATGTACCCTACTGAAAAAGAGAAAATTTGGATAATGAAATTACAGTATTGTAATGGCATCAAACTACAAAATAAGTCTGGTGCCATTAATTACTTATAAGATTTAATAAAAAAAAATCATAAACAACAAATTAAAGCATCCTTAAATCTGGCAAAACACTTGAAACTGGAATTTGTTTCCCATCAAACTTCCCACATCTACACAAACACAGTTATACTTACAAAGAACATAGGACGAACAGGGGGGTTAGTCACACCATATGAGGTGCATGGGAGGGTTAGTGACGTCACACAAGGCCGAATGACCGTAGTCAATCGACTGGAAGAGGTGGAGACAGGACAAACACCAACACCACAGCTGACCAATAACATTTGAACTTAACAAGGAAATAAGGAACCCAACTCCAGTTAGTAGCCACCACCACAAAAGAAAACTATCATACCAAAAACCAAATAGTTGAAAAACACAACCAACCGAACCCAGTAAAATGATAAAAACATGATTCAAACAATGTCCAAAATGACCTGCAACAAAACACAAGGCCATAAAATAAAATAAAACAAGAAAAATGAAAAGCCTGGTGAATCTGAAATTAAATTATGATTTATTGAGTGGTATGCCACTAATATCATGCATTCTTGCAAGACACTAATTTTATCATGCACAAAATTAAGCCAGTTGCAGTATACTTGAAAATCAAAACATTGGGGTTGGTCAGTGTTTCTAACAACATCAAATAGAAAAGGAATTACAGGTGCGTACGGTCAAGGGAAAAAGGGATTTCAATAAACTGTACATACATTAATTTGGAAAATGGAACTAAATAAATTTTCGGAGTAACAGGAGACTTGTTTTCATAAGATACACATTACGTATTTGAAACTGTATTTTTGGGTAGTAACCTACTGTAGTCACAAAATATCCTTTCATAATGGTTGGAGGTATATACAGCATATGAAACTGACTTAATCATTCTAAGTACACTCCGATTACAAATACTTTCTTTAGTGTAAAACACATGTTAGTATCATAATATATTAGTAGCTACAGATACATTAACCCTAATCTATTTCCTATGGTTAACAACTATATCTAACAAAGTTAGTCTTCCATTATTACCAAGTTAACATAAGACTCAGGAAACATCATCACTATAATAAACCTGGTTCATTTACTATTGTTAAGTAGTGCTACAATCAATGAGCTAGGACATCACTGACAATATTAGTTAAAATTTTTATTAAAGTTTAAAGTACATTTACACTAGGGCAAAAGGCATTTAGCATTTAAGCTTTTAAAATATATTAGTGAATATTTTGAAGATTTGACTTCAGCATTAATTCACAGAAGTGGAGCACCGGCTTTGCATATTAACTGTGATAACTAGTTCATCACATAATGATGTACAAACAAAAATCAAGGACTTACTTGAGAATTAATAAAGCCAATTCAACTGATAGCTTAATACTGAATGCTCCACTTCTAAAAATACTAAATTACCTACAGTACAAGGTATGGAACAAGGAATGCTTGGATTATTTTTGTGGAAACCTCTTATAACTTCATGAAGCAAGTAATGCTGTATGGAGGATTATAATTTTTACAACAGAAAATTATAATGAAAGGCTTGTCTTTTAGTAAAAGAAACAGAAATTATTGTAAAAACATAAATGAGAGATCAAATGTGACCTTGAACCTCAAAGAGATTTCCACAGCAATCACTAAATTTCCCCTAAGATGTGACAACTTCCTTGCAAACCTTGTTACATACAATTAGTTCAATGAGCATCTATGTCTGTACATACCCTTTTCCCCCTCTTTCCCCGAGGACCTCGTGGGCCCTTCATCCCATCCAACCCTGGGGGCCCCACAGGACCCTCAGTCCCCTTTTCTCCTACTGGACCAGGAGGCCCTGGAGGACCTGTTAAGGAACCATTCAAAAAAATAAATGTCTAGAATTATCATCTTAATTATATAAAGAAACATTTTTGACCAATTTCATTCTTACAGTTATTTCCATGGAGGGTTCCAATTCTTCTTTTTCTTTATTCAGATTCAGGATTGGGAATGAATTTTGTAAGAATGAACTTTTTGCAAAAGGCGATACAGTATTATATTCAAAGCATCCTATTACATAAAAAACTGAATATCAAAATTACATACAAGTGGGGAAAAAGGACGATAATATAAACTCTTGAAATGCTACACCATTACCAATACCTATGGATTTTACACAATTTAAATAATAGTTTCTGATAAAATTATACCTAGATCATAAATTACAATTCTTATTTGACAGATTCTAAAAACATAAAGAGCTGAAGTTTACAAGAAAAATACCTACACCAAAAATATATGTATTCTTATTCACAAACACCATATTGTAGCACCTTTTGGGTAAGGCATCACTTTGCTTTGACATTCTTGAAGTTATCACATGACGTTACATAGCTGGATATAATACATGCACTATTTGCTCATTTTAGACTCTTGCCATCAAAATAATAGGTCTCCTAACCTTATACAGTTTTAAACTTTGCGCAATATGTTAGCTTCTACATCAGGGTCATCACTTGCAGTAAAATTGCCAAGGAGGAGACTTACACTACTATCAATAGGACTGTAAATTTCTCTTATAAACTGTACTTCTGAAAAAATGTTCACTTGCAGTAAAATTGCCAAGGAGGAGACTTACACTACTATCAATAGGACTGTAAATTTCTCTTATAAACTGTACTTCTGAAAAAATGTTAACATTTAAATATCATCTACATTAATTCAACTAACATTCGCCAAATATGCAGAGCCACTAATTTTAGGATTAAAATCTGTAATCCCTAATGTTACACGATACAATATAAGTTTTCTGTACAGTGTGCACACTGTTTCTAACCTTGCATTTTCAGAACAAATAGGATCAAAATTACAATTTTTGTAAGTTTGAAAAAATGAATTCATAGAAGCCAAAGAAAACAAACCAAAAATAAAATAAAATAAAAAAACTTGCCTGGCTGTCCTGGCGGACCTTCAAGAATGCCTGCAGGTATTTCCTTTCCGTTGACAGTAGTGATGCCACGTTCACCTTTTTGACCCTTATCACCCTGAGGGAGGAGTAGGAGCCACCTGGGTCAGTCAGGCATATCGTAAAAAAAAACTTGGGTACATTGTACTTGTTGGTGCAACTTAGTGAGGGTTTCAAATTTGAAGTACAAGAGGTCAGATTAAGAAAAATGTCTACAGTAGGATTGGAGTGAGTTTGTCAAGAGAGATTTAACTTTGAGACTGAGTACTGATAGGCCTGATGACGACAATTCTATCAGGATAACATCTCTTGAAAAGTGATTCCTTAATGAGATGTTTGTAGGGAACTGCATGTCATGAAGAGTTTCCACAACAGTAAAAACTGTATTCTAAATGGTACGAAAAGAAAGTTAACTGTATTTTTGTGCATGCATTATCATCCTGGTTCCATTAGGAAAACAAATGGAGTAAAAGTATAAATATAATAATACTTTCTTATACTGTTACATGTGAGTCTGAAATACAGGGGAAGAAAACTACTGATAAGATGCATGTGTACTGTTATCTGTGATGGAAGAACTTCAGTAGATGATAAAATACAATAATGCATTTATGTAGTTCTGTTAGGAGTAAAACAATAAAACCTACATGGTAATATATATAACAGAAATAAGAAAACAAATTGAATATATGATAGAAGATAAAAGATAATGATCATCTTGAAAATGTCACCAGTACAAAATAAATATGATATATACAATTATTCCTCTGTCTAAGAATACGTTTAGTTTGAGAATTCCTGTTACCTCTGCCGTTCACCATAAAGGCATTCACAAGCCAGTTGACCTGATGAAAATTGCAATACAGTACTGAATTACTTAGAAAATCCAGTGAATAATGAATAAGATTGTAATGATATAGCAAATATTCAATTACTTTTTTAATAAGAATTTACATTATCTATTTGCACATTCACACTGGTCCACTGAAATAATGGACTCAGGAGTTCCATGACTACAGGTGATGATGACCTCATATTATAGATGATGAGCTGTTAATTTTGAATTCTGCTTTACCTGTACAGTAATTACATAAAGTACCTAATTACCAAAAATTCCTCTTATCAAGAGTTCAAACACTAAGTTGCTTCACATACAAAATAGAGAGACTCAAATATCACAATCTCACACAAATAACTTGTAATGAAACCAGGAAAAGACTACATGTTCTATTCTAGAGTGCTAAAGGTTTCCACTTGTAAGTTTCAGTCTTATTTTTAATCCAAGTTGGTTTCTGTTCAGGAACATAATACTTCAGAGCAAAGGCAGATTCATGTGTGATGTTTGTATGTCTAATTCTGCAGATTAAAAATAGCAAACTTCCTAAACCTTATTTGAAGTACTGCATTCTGGGCAATGCTCCAGATAATCTCTCAAAATTTGTCAAAATAAATTATAAAACCTCCACCTCACTTTACAGTACCCAGCAACACACAAATCTGTCCAACTTGAAAGCTATCCTAATATGAAGGACAATAGCACTTTCATCCTGAGGTCTGATTAACTCCCTTGTTATCACTATCTGTGAGGTCACCAGTATTTCTGCAATAAAACTCACTTGACCCCTCTTATGTTCCTAACTCTTTGTCTTGCATATTATCTATGTGATGTTCTTTAGCTGACAATTTTCTTCCAAATAATAATATCTTCTAATTTACTGAGCTCAGTTTCATTCTCGGGTGTATGTATTCTGGTAACAGAATACTTGTGACTTATAAATGAAGTAAAGTATGCTAATAAAAATGTAGGTGGGTCACATCACAGAAATTAGCTTATTTTTCCTTAATTCTGTGTTTTAATAACAGCTATCATACCCATGGTACTGCTGACTGTAAAGGCCTGACTGATTCCTATATCACTTTTAAGGAACCTTCATTTTCTTTAGCTGTTACTTGTTTGTGAAGCTGAATTAATGTACTATGTAATTAACAAATCTTCATATCCCAAAGTTTAAATACAAAAAATCAACCAGTTAACCTCTGAAGCTCAGAAAACCTTGTGGAATACTGTAGTTCATTATATTACAGCAATTGCTTCTCAAATAAAGAAAGAATAATAACATTAATCGTTATCAATGGGTGAACTAAGTACCTTTAACTTGGACACAAGTACAGTACAGTAATATGATTCATGGAAATTATGATATACCAATAAGTGATATGCCAATAAATGTAATGATTGTGACATACCTTCTCAAGGGCAATAGTTATCCCAGTCATTCAAAACAGTAGTATATAAAAAACTCCCATAACATATACAGTACAAGATCCCCATGTTTTCATGGGAATAAGGTTTGATGTGAATTTAGAACACACTGAAAGTTCTTCAGATCCACCACTAAGAATTTCATACAACAATGCTTGTGATTATATACCTGTATTTCAATCACAAGCAGAGTGCACCATTATGGATAATACACTGCACTGAACTATCACCTGTATTACATGCAACCTATGGCAAAAGGGCATAAAACTGTACACCATTCTTTAAAGGCTGAGCAATAAAGAAGGCTTGAATACCAACACACTAGCATCAGTACAAAGAAATTAGTTATAAATTACAAAAACAAGTAATTTCCCAGTTGTAAGTTACAAAAATAAGTAATACCCCAGCACGCCATTTGGCTCGTAAGAATATCTAGGTACAGTGAGAAAATAAATGAATAATGTGATACATTAAAAACACTACAGCTGAGCAGTAGAAAAAGAAACTAAAACATCACTCCGTGGAGACAATCAACCACAGGGAGAATTGAAATGAAAACAGCTCTTGTTCTTTATCTGTTACAATCTACGATGCAATATTTTAATGAAATTTAGTATAAATAATATTCCAAGGAATTTCAAATTAAGTTTACTTCTTTAATCAACAGCAGGACCTTTAGAATCTTTGGGAAAATGAAATGTTTAACTAAGAACCACTTCATACAATAGTATGTAATAGTTTGTAACCAGAAAAATTGTAGACATCACAGTATTATAAAGCTGTGATTATCAACACAAGGTTACATATCACCTTACAAATTACATTACTGTATTTTCAGTGTTACCTACTATGGCAAGTTAGTATCTACTACATCAATATCATAGGACAATACAACTAACTAGAGTAGTACTGTTAGTATGTGTCTCTTGCCTTATTTTAAGGTCAGTCACTCATTTCCATGTTCTAATTTTAATCACCACCAATCCAAATAAATCAAAGAGGATACATTCTGAACAGTCTCCCATAAAATTAGTAACAACAGACAAACAATAGTTTTATAATGACGAAATTTCATGAGCAAGTCTACCACTTTATGAAAAATTTATAGTCCGGTCCATGTTCCCAGTCTGCGATTTCATGTCATAATAGGCAAATAAGTTTCTCCATTCTATTCAACACCCCTGTCCTTCTAAAATAAAATGACAATCTTTATTCTTTCGAAATTTTTGCTTGCATCTAATGATCAAAACTTCTTTTGCTACAAGTTTCAAGAACCTATGAGACTTACCTGGCTTTTGAAATGTCAGTAACAAATGCTTAGCTATACCTACTGTGTTGATAGCAATAAAATTAAATTTAAATTAAAATTTTTTCCTCTTATTTGCCACAGTGAGTTTACTGGAATGTCATACATACACTGATTCTCCCATAACATAGCATTCAAAATTTTAAACTTAGGCCTTCGCATGGCTCTAAAAAATACAGCTACATTATGTGGATGTCACATGGCTCTAAAAAATACAGCTACATTATGTGGATGTATACTAAAATACTGGGGGCACTAAAGAAAAAGATTTCTACGTTGGATGTAAATACTGTATTGTGAATAAATTTTCACTTGAAAAACAGATATGTTGAGAGTGCCAAGTCTTTCTACATTATCTGAAGGCATATGCAAAGTTAATGGTTATAAAGAATTTGAAAAGTATTGTGGGAGAAATTATCATGGTGCACAAAGCAAAAGGTTTTCATTTACCTGTGCAAAATAAATCAAATTTATCAAGAATGAGATTATTATATGTTATGCTTCAAATACTTTTCTCCAAAAGACAAATACCTTGGCTTTAGACATGGTGTTTGGATAGCAATTAACCTAATAAAAATTCAGTTGCTTGCTACTCTGGTTCAGCATACAATAATACTGTAAAGTGTTTCTGTGGATGTTACTACTGCACTTGTAATCTCTAATTGGACTGTCTGTGTTATAGTGACTTCTATCCTTTTTCTGTGCTTTCATCTATTAATCCTAGTGCAAGATGGACAAAACCCTTGTTAACAAGATAAATCCTGATTAAATAATTTCATGGATGTTTTAAATTACAGCACAGTATACTTACTCACGTGCTCATTCTTGAAAAGCATACTAGCCAATATTTTATTTGAAATAACTTTTAATTTAATTTATAAATCAAATCCATGATTGTATTTTTTATGGAGTGAATCATAAACAATTCATTATTTATTTTGCAAGTTATAAAATACCAGTAAATCACTTGCCATAAAATTTTCTTGATCAGAAATACTGAATTACTTCTACATGGTATGAAAAATAACTGTAAAAACTGTTGATTCAAAAATTCATAATGCACTTAAAATAATTGAATGCATAACCCATGAAATGATATTCTTTACTTTTTAGTTAATTTTCTTTTCCTAGTTTATTTGGGTAAAAATTCCTGAAATTAAGATGAAAATCTGGCAATTTAAAGCTCTTTCTTCCCACGTAATTCTGAAAATTGGTGACAAGTTTTCAATTATCATAATATTAGAACTTACAGTTTTTAGTTTAGAAGGTAAAAGTTGGGGGTAAGAAATCCTGACTGTTTACTTAGTCATGTGTTCTAACCATTACAGTACACAGATCTGAAAATACTTTGGGCAATAATTCAAGAATGTCATAAATTCAGTAGCCTATAGTGAATTATTGCACACTTACATTATTCCATTTACAAAATAGATGCACAATACTATTCCTGGTACAGTATTACAATTATAAATATAGAACAACAACTGATAATCACAGACTATCAACTCATCCACAAAATACCTTTGTGAGAATTTAGGCCCAAAGATACTATAGCATGACAATAGCTACATTATTTTGTAATAGCGAAAGACAAATGGCAATGATAAAACTCACTGCTATGTATATCTTACCACTTTCCTATGAATAGCTGATTTACTCATAGAACGAATATACAGTAATACAATATATACCACTTGCTGGTTACTCGTTAGTACAGCCGAACAGAGCATAAATGTACAGAAATTTAGTGAGACAACTACAGACATCTACTGTACAGTATTAGTTTCGAATGGTGCATGTAACAAATGAACTTACTGGCGGTCCTGGGGGGCCGGCCACACCTTTTGTCCCAGCAAGACCCTGGGGTGAGGGTACGGGATGTATTAGATGTGATGCTGTAATGTTTCTGATCTTACTTAAGATGGGTAACTGTGTCTACAGTAGTTTCCATAACTAGAGGGTCACTCATTATTTACTTTAAAGAGTACACTGATCTATTCTGCTACCTTGGTTCCTAATAATAATACTTTGAGTTAATTATTATTGAAGCTAAATATGTATAGTTTGGTGAAACTGTAAGCAGCTCAACATGGAATCTACTCTGTGCTCAAGCAGCTGAAGCAAAAGTATGAAATATGGTATTGTGTATGATAATATGTGACATACTTTATATCTGAGACGCCTAGAATTAAATTTCCGGCTAACGGTTGAAGACGAGGTCTGATGAATAATAATCATCTGTTAAAACGCAAACACTTTTAATATGCTCATTTCTATACAAACAGAGCGTGTACATAGTAAGTAGGTGTTAATTTCAAAACTTAAGTATTCCATATATTACTAAAGTTCAAATTCCAGTTCTGCAAGATGCCCACAAACTGAAACAGATCCTTTATTTACGAAATACAACGTTCTCCAATGGCAGTTATCTGGTGAAACTCACAACAATTGGAAGATTACGTTTTTGCAAGGCGAGAGGGAATAGAAACAGAATTAAATGCAGAACAACTTGTAGCATATTTAAAACACCAGAGATTAACTTTTTTCTGGTTCTACCTCCAGCATCTTATTAACTCCAGCTTCCATATCCGTTTCTTAACAGGGAGAGTGACAGCTTAAGACTGAGGTAAGAGTATTTGGAATGACCTGCGGCACGATGTAAGATGTCTTGGTTTAACTGGGGATCACTCAAACCACTTAGTTAAAGTGATCCCTTGTTGAATCAAGACCTCTTATATAGTGTCAGGTCTTTCCAAATACTCTTACCTCAGACTTAAACTGTCACTCTCCCCTGCCTTGCTGGTACAGTCAATACATAATTTCTGAACGCAAGTCACTATAAAACTTATGCCATTTGTGAAGAGGAATAACAAAAGAAATGCAGTCACAGGCGTAACTTTAAACATATATGAAATGCATATCCACACTGTTATACAATTATATGACGAACGCCAAAGACTTTTAAAGAGATTAATTTGTCCTCATTTGCTGTAAGTATCAATGAGTTTCAGATAACTAACGCCTTATGGTTACACACAAAAAGATCAAATCCAGTTCTTAGGGACCCTGTCCAACAAGGAATCGCAAGTTTAAGAATATATGAAACGAAAGTTTGCAAACGCATGAAAACACAGATGCACCACCTGAATGGAGGGAAGTAATTTACAAGTGATGCTTTGGTAAGGATTTTTAACTCATCACTATTTTGGAATATATGGTTAGTTTGCAGCAGTTCTAGAAATGAAGCGAATCAAATGGAAAAATTTCTCAGAAATCTGGAAAAGGTGCCATTATGAGTTCCCGAAGAAAGACCACCACCACTTTTGAAATGACTGATAAAATAACAGCTGGAGACCTCTTCCAAAAAGAAATCATGACTGTTTTTTATAAGTGCCAGTTAACATTCGGGGTATCAGCAAATATATATAACTCTCAATAGAAAATAAGACTGAATAGCTTTCCAATTACTGATGAAAAATCAGTCCACGCTATGCTACAAGGGTAAATGCTGCTTACTTTACTCAATAAAATACTTTCAAATGAATATAAACTCCTTTGTTCTGTTTACTTCAGGGAACACGAAAGGGGGATCTTTTTTTTTTAATGCACTGTCTCCATTCAGTATGTATCTAATCTTTCATACGATTTTATTCCTGTTCACATTTCTGCAAATGACAATAATGTTTTCAAAATACAGAGGGTAACTCTTTATATATTGGAAGTTTTCTTCACACTGTACATACAGAATGAAACAGAACGCTCTGTGAAATATTTTTTTTTTATGTGAGCTGTGAATTTAATGATATGTACTATTACACTAGAAGCTAAACAACTCTCGCATGTCGCATAATAACACTGAAGTATCTTTTGCCAAAATATATACGTAATTTACATTTAGCGAATTTCAAATTTCAGATATCAGTAACCCTGAATGACTGAAATACTATATTATTCCTCTCTTTTCCTCTCTAATGCATCTGTTAAAGCAGTTAGGAATCCAAGAATGTTAGCACTGCAAGACTCAATTCTGATTACCCCAAATAAACTAGGTGTACATCATTCCAGTTTCAGATGAAAATATTAATCGGTGACTTAAAATTATATTTAATAATGACCATAAATATTGGACACCTGAATGCGCTAAACTATATTATTATCAGGTGGGTCAGTTCTCCTTAACCTAACTCACAGTGATAAGGGACGACGAAATATTAAAATAATTTGTGTCATGACTGTGTTGAAGAGCATAAAACCTTTGCTTATTGTTAATTTGAAAAGATTTCTTGAAAATGTCTCCTTCCCTGGAAATAGCAAAAAGTTTTTTTCATTTTTATGCGAAATGCGAGATGATGTGAGGTAGGCGTTTCTAACCTAGACCACACTAAGTAGCAGAAAATGTTTATAACTTGCTAAAACACTTAACATTACACTATACACTATACAGCAATTATATTCATGTAATTGTAACGCAATGCTTCGGCAGTGATAAATTACAAAACCTACGAGATTTTCTTGTCTGACATTTTCCAGCTGAATTTTTTTTACAGTAACCAATCACCACAAGAGAATGACAGAACATTGCTCACAGGTATTCCAGCTGGTCCAATCGGTCCAGGAAGACCGTCCATTCCAGGAATTCCCATCAGCCCTCGAAACCCCTGGACCACCATCATCATCATCATCATCCACCATCATCATTCACAATATAACGATGGCCAATACATTGATATTCAGGAAAGCAGGAGCAATATGTAAAGGCACATGACAATTAGCTTTTTATTTCTATGGAAGGGCAATTGCAAGGCAGAAGCAAGTGATTAGATTTAGATGGCTTCCGACGAGATGTCTATTTGGGGATGTGGATACTGTATTGTATGATGGAATGTGGGTTTTATAAATGCATTAGAAACATTAAGGAACTAATTATCTTCTTCAAGAGGATGAGTTGTGCAATGCCACTGCACGGAAATAAAAACAAACACTACGTAACATGTACCGTCTTTAAAAATATACAAGTATGAAACGTGTCTTTTTTTTGTATACTGTAAATCACATGACGATTTCTGTTAACAATAATAAAAAAAAATTGTTGACGTTAATTCCGCACTGTAGGAAAATGAGTGGACATACCTGTCAAAATCACGCTTGACCATTTTTAGAATACCCCCTAATTAATGAAATTTCTTTTACATGGGACTGTGAACTGAGGCTGACAAGATGTCCTAAAAAAACGCGAGAGACGGAGTTCTATACTATGAAGTTCGTGGAGTATGTATTATTCTCTTCAGCAGTATTACAATTCTGTGCTTCAACAGAGCAAAATGAAATAAATGTCACGGGGAAGTCTGCGAGGATTCGTACCACCAGACATCTTTCCTATAAAAAGTCTGTTATCCTAATTCCTTACAGTTTGTCCAGCAAGTTGCAGGTAATATATCTACTCCTTTTTAGGAAATATTTGATTAGGTTATATATCGTATGCACATCTGACAGATTAAAAGTATTAGTTTTCAAATACCGCTTAATATGCTGAAGAATTTAATTCTCACAAGATGAAAGAAAAAAATACTCCATAAGCCATAAGTTTTGTTGCTTTAGAACGAATTATGGCTCTTCATGAAATTTTTCCAATTGCAACACGTCATCAGTTCCTGGAAATTTTCTATGGAATAGCACACACAACGAAACATTAGTATTGCCAACCCCTAAAAGCAATACAAACTCGTTGACACTCTGTAACTGTTATATGCCGCTCTTAACGAAACCTGCTAACACTACTTTAAAGTACAGTGAATGGGCGTGAGTACCAAGTGAAAATGTCTACATAAAACCTAAAAAAAAAGCGAAAATAGAGGACAGTTATGGACTAACATGTACAAAATATTCTGTTCTGTCAGTCTAGAAAAACACTGGGCGAGCAGAAGTGGAGAGGGGATTACCCAAACGAAGGACAAGAGTAAACTGAGAAGTCATAAAAGGTCAACCAAATTCTACAGGAGGACAAGGGTTAGGTGAGAAGTCAAAGAAGTTTAAATAAGGGGTTCTCCTCCGAATGGAAAAGGGTAAGAAGGCAAGAAGTCAAAAAGGTTTAATTAAGAAGTCTCTCACAAAATTAAAAGATTAAAATGACTGGTCACGAAAAAGGATGGCCTATTCAGACTTTTTGAAAACCTAACAAACTAAAATGCATACTCTTAAGGGATGTCCACACTGTATATTCAAAGGCACAGTAACATGTAAATGAATTCATACAATTACTCAGTTACATTACGGTACACTTTCATTTAAAATCTGATAAAGTATACATGCCACGACTACGTCAGAAACTTATTTCACCTTAATGAAATATATTTCATTAGCATATAAACGTCATGTGTATTTAATAAAGCAACGACTCCGCTATTGCTATTTACTAACAATTGTTATTTCTGATTTCACATATAAAGATTTGTACACGTACAATGCAAACCCACCAAGAAGCTCCTTCCTCAAGGACGTAATTCATAAGTACTGTGTAATTCAATGTATGACAAAAGAAGCCATCTTACCAATCAATCTGCTTCTGCCATGCAAATTTCATTATTGTCCATAATAACACATTTGACACTGCAGGTAGTGAAGGGTTCTTACGGAAGGATGGACTAATCTTAACAAAAGGATTATTAGCTCAGGGAGAACAATACAAAGGTCAGTCAACTTTCTAAAAAAAAAATAAATAAATAAAAAAAACCAGTACGACAGTCAAACCAAGTTCTGATTACTTCTTCTTTTTCTTCAAGATTATACAGAGAAAGCAAGTAGTATGTGCTCCATACAGAAATGAGGCTTCAACAACGATAGGTGCAAGTGAGAGAAAAAATACAAAGCTTCGTATAAATAGATTACAAAAGGATGTTATCAAGCAGTGCATGATTACAACACGGGGGATATATCAACAGCAGGATACTAATACCACTCTGGTAAATAAACACAGAAATTAACAATTAGATTTCAAACTAATATCCAAAATCTTTAGAACAGAAGTGTAATAACCTTGAAATGAACTAACAAAGCCCGTATTAATTTATACACAATAACAGCAAAATGGAACGAAGATAAAAATATTGAAATCTTGGATAAAAAAAAAAAAAAAGATGAATGGAAAGATTTGTGAATGAAAGGATTCGAACAGCTGACTGTCAGTAGTACTCACTCTCTCCCCCTGTGGTCCTTCGGGTCCGGGAGGGCCTGCCGGGCCCGGTGGACCCGCGACGCCTGGAGGTCCTTGAACGCCGGCGGGTCCCATTTCGCCGGGGTAACCGTCTCTTCCGTCCATTCCAGGTAGTCCGTCCTTCCCACTGGGGCCTGGGGGGCCCGGGGGACCTGGACTTCCAGGATCGCCCTAATAAAATGGGTACTAGTAAGAGGGAGACTTGGAAATGTTAAGGTAAATAAGGTAACGAGGCAGGCGAGGTAAAGTAACGAGAAAGCGTGTACGTGAACAATGACAAACTTTTGCAATAAATAATCTTGACATTTATTATTCATAATAAGAACATCAATAGTCAATATACTGCACTATTCAAGAGCTCCTCGTTACGTATAAGATTAAAATACGTACCAGTAATCGAAAACTATCCCGTACTGTATATTATCAATTTAATATCATAAATAAAGAAGTCAAGTTGAGTAATTAATTTTTATCACCTGAACATTGAATATCTGAATAAAGTTTACATATTAAAGTGATTAAGATGCTCAAAGAAAATTATCCCAAGAAGTGGGCAGAGGCAAAAGCAAGATTTCCATATAATAGAATCACATAACTAAATTTCAACTGTTGCAACAAAGGTAACGTGAGGGTTACTGTCAAAACAACTTAATAATAATAGTAGTAGTAATAAGCTGTACTAAGTATAACTAATAAACTTTGTAATATAACTAAATATAAAATGTACTTCGAATAAACGTACGTTAAGCTTATGTTAATGAAACAAAGTTTTAAAAATGAGTACAGAATGTAGAGAGAGAAATTCATCTAATTCTTAAGCCAAATACAAATAAAGGAGTATATAATCTACAAGTGTATGTTTCTAGCATTCAAAATATTTGAGAAAAAAATTCTAAAGAGAACAAAGTTTTGCATGCAAGAAATTTTACAAATTAAATACAGTTAGATTTAATCTTTTTTAGACTGTATAACAAACGGAAAACAAGCCATGTCACAACTGATTAAGCCCAAATAACCCATTGAGACATTCCGAATAGAATGAGATACACAAAGGAGCGTTTTAGCATGTATTCTATATACCAGCCTTGGATTACAAAAAGTGTTCAGCTAATCTATGAAACATCATCTACCTTTAAAGTTGCATTATTAATTTACTTGGTATATTCTTTGCCCAGAAACACACAACATAAATCTGTAATGCAATGAGCACTGCTAAGTATACGCAGACTGTGTTTCTTCCGAAAGAAGTGTATAAACTTGAATAAACTTTCTTTCCAAAGAAATATCTATAAAATGTGTTTCTTCCAGTGACAATAAATACCCACTATGGCACTGCATTCACCGACCCTACGGTTTGGTGAAAAGAAATATCGGGTTTACATAACAGAAAAAACAAAACTTACTTTAATAGTAATAATTCTATCTGAGTCAATGTAATCCCAGGCACCTCCCGCAGTTCCCTGCAACAGCATTGTAGAGACAATTCACAAGTGAGGACAGCAACAAAATAAGGTCAATAAATTAAAAAAAAACAAGAAAGGATGCGGAAAAGCTAAAAAAAAATAATATATATGTATTTATAACCAAATGAAACAAATGCACAGTGAGAAGCCAAACAAAGTGGTTCGGGGACTGCACACACAAGAACTGGTCAGGAAAAGTTGGTCATCTCCACATCGAACAAAACATTTATTTATGAAATCATTTTAAGTGTCATTCTTTATCGTCTTTCTTTGAGTCAAGTGGCCACATATCCAAGTCTGTGATTCTTTGGATATTTACATTCTCTAACTACTTAATCCTCAAAAAATAAAAAGATGTATTTAAAAAAAAGCCATCAAAAAGTTTTGCTTTATAAAAACTCTTAAAAAATATTTGGTTTATATATTCACAGGTTGAAAGTTGCCAAAAAAAAATACTCAATAGGTAAAAAGCTTTAGGCTTTCCCTGTTTTTCTAGTGAATCACTCATGGAGGTACTTGCATTTCTAATCTTTAAAAAAAAATGACAGGTATTTAACATGAAAGCTTTATTCGTTTAAGGCTCAGGACAACACAGGGACAGGGCAAGGAGTTGACAACAGACAAACACAGACGATTAAGTTTCTGGACAAAGTATACAAAACGAGTCAACAGACAACGGTAACTGTACAGAACACGTAACTGGTTAGTAAAGGAGAAATAAAAAAAACACGAAAACAATTATCAGTTCAGGTACTGCAAAACCTACTTATTATGTACAGTGTGGGAAGAAATCAGTTAGTGAGGTTACACAAGGATTAGTGTAAAAAAAAATTACAAATCATCCGAATTAATATCTACAACAAAACATCCCTCCACCGAAGAAAACCTGTACAATAAATTATATAAATGTATTTACACAAATGTTAGTACAGTGGACAAATACAGGACATCACAATGGCTGGTCACAGAGGAGGTGTAGGAGAAATGAATGGATTATGACACAGGACTGGACACACAAAACAATTAACATATCGACGCCACAATGTGAAGGGGAAGAGGGGCGAGGCTTGGAGGGAGGGGGAGGTGTCTATAAAATTCAAAGCAATGGAGAAAAGGGGAAAGGATGTGTTGATGAGCTGTAACTTTAGCAATGGCAACAGCAACTGTAGGCTTGTTGGGAGAAGCCAACTGAAAGCCAGTTAGATAGCAGCCAACCAGATGGATTTAAAAAAAAATATCGAGTCCGTCGTTGTGTTAAGCACCTGAATGCTATGTTTTTCTCTTTCGCCATAAAGATCATGATCCCTTTGCGCACGTTAATCCTTGTAATACTGTTGTATACCTAAAATTCTCACACTTTCAACTCTCCTTTCTTCACAGTTAATAATAAACAGTTCTCTTCAACAACTTCTGATTTTACTTTAATTTTAACGACATTCATCAACCCAAATTCATTCTTCTAAAGAATAGTCCTTCTATACATTACAAATGTTTCACCCATACACACCTCTCTTCCAAGCCATTTATACATGAACGTTACTTGTTTCCGCCTATTCTATAACTGACGCCTTTTCTCAATCAACCATCACCTCTAGTACTTATACCAAATGCCTGTACTATTCAAAAATTCCATTCTTTCGCCATTCAAATAGTGACAGCTTACTCATGCTACTACTCTCTCCACTGTCTTCTGCCACATAATTTACAAACGTTTTCACCCTTACGTAAACTGCTAAGTATCAAATTCACCGCACTTGTTAACCCCCAAAATCTTGCATTATCATCCGTTCTTTTCTTGCCTTATTTTATCACTCCATCCTCAAATTGTACACTGTTTACAAAATTGTACACAAATCTTTGCAAACATTTTTCCTTGAAGGTTTCACAACAGAAAATCTTTAGGTCGTCCATCTGGCTGACTGTGAATAAAGGCTGGCACCTACAAATATCTGCTGCATCAATAAGGGACAAAAAAAAAAGTAAAATAAAACAGTAAGCAGAATTCTGTGATGTCTATACACCAGACATTAAAAAAAAAATCTGAAGTTATTTAATCTAAGGCTACACAGAGACAAGCAAAGCAGCAAGACCCCTGCACACCCAGACCCCCAGCAGTAAAAACTCGGCATTTAACGAGACAGAAAGAAAATGAAACACCACACACACAAGGCATGAAAGGAGGAGGAGGAGACGTCTCCTCTGTTATAGGGTTCCAGAGGGAAAACCAAAATGAGAGGAAAAAGAGAGAAAAGAGAAGCTCATTCCTTTATTTCTCCTCCCCCAGTGAGAAAGAATTCCTCCTTCCTCGCGACGTCTGTCTCACCTTAATGGCGATGATCTCGGCATACCCTAAAGTTCCACCTTCCAAGCTTGTTATAGATCTTTTAATGCCCTGGAATAGACAAAGAAAGAGGGGCGGCGATGGGTAAGTCAGTTGCCAGTAGAGAACCGAATTGAAGAAAGGCAGAACTATATTTACTGATTGCAATGACAAATAAACAATAAGCGAGAAGATTCTGTGATCCTCGTTCCGTGGCTGGTAGCGGCTCTACAATATACCTGAAAGAGATGGTTTTAGTCTTTACTATTTACCGCCCAGCTTCAAGCAAATAAATTACAGCTTCAGGCCCCTACTTTTACCGTTATTAATGCTTCGAAGCCCCGAGATGATAATAGCGTGAGTGCCTTTGGAAATGAGTAGCAGGGATTATACAAGAAAGTCTTCATCACTCGATTGTTCTCCATGGTAAATCACCTAAGAGTGGCCTCAATGTTTTTAATATCAATTAACGAAAAACTACTAAGTACATCTAATTTTCTCACTATTTATGACACCATCATAATTTCAAATAAAAAACTTATGAAGCAGATACTCTTCTGCGTGTCCTGCAACAACAATTTGATCATGAAACTGCTACCATGAATAAATATAAAGTAATACACTTTACGTGAGTTGTGTGTGTGTGTGTATATGAGAGTATATATATATATATATATATATATATATATATATATATATATATATATATATATATATATATATATATATAATGTATATATAAACTGAAAAGCTTAAAAGATAAATACCCATTTCCTAAGAAACACTAGCCATTTTGACAATTTAAAAATGCTTTGTAATCTCTCACTTTACATCCTGGAAAATAATGAATGGTTTTTCCAAGGCCCCTCCCGCTATGAAGGGTGGGTCCTCACAGAAAGTGACATTCGTTGGATTATTATGATTTAAATCATACAGTGTGATAT
Source organism: Macrobrachium rosenbergii (assembly GCF_040412425.1). Classification (NCBI taxonomy): domain Eukaryota; kingdom Metazoa; phylum Arthropoda; class Malacostraca; order Decapoda; family Palaemonidae; genus Macrobrachium; species Macrobrachium rosenbergii. The sequence continues at coordinate 38,209,330 of NC_089742.1, read as the reverse complement.
TACGAGAATCATAGTCCTAAACCAATACAAAGAGAAAGACCGATTTTTAAATTTCTTTGTTCCGTTCCATAACAGCAGAAATGATAATTCTGCAAGATATGTCGGTTTATTTCCGACATATTTACTACAGTGCCAAAGGTACCATCTTGACAATCCTGCTTTCAGAATAGAAATTCTGTTTCCTTGCTTCCTTTTCCTAGAACAACAACAAAACATTAAACATATCTCACATAAATCCCGTACAGTAGGATTAAGCTAGAAAATGGCTCCTTCTATTTTTCAAATCTAGGTCGTTGCTTCAGTCCTGTGCATGACATGAAAAGAGGGATGGAATGACAAAACATAAATAAAGATAAAATGGAAAGACAACGTTTAACTGATGTGGGATTATACGGGATTCGGGAGCATTCGAGTTTCGTTTGAAGTCAGATCTCTCATGCTTCATGAATCTTTAAAATTCAGACGAACGTATTCAATACTAAATCTCTAATCGCACTGTTTTCATAATCTCTGAAAAATACGAGAGTTTAATTTTTAAATAAAAAGAACTCCTAATGATTCGTGGATGAGGCACAATGTTAGCAATTACTAAAACGAGACACTAATAACTTTGGTAATGATAACTTCAAAACTATTTCAGGTTCATTAACAAGGTCTGAGGCTTTCCTAAATCAATATAAGAATTAAAGCTTACATATGAAATACACATACTTATAGAGAGAGAGAGAGGAGAGAGAGAGAGAGAGAGAGAGAGAGAGAGAGAGAGAGAGAGAGAGAGAGAGAGAGAGAGCCTGACCAGAAATAACTAAAAAACTACTTACTAAATTATCATCCATAAATATAGTAGGATTTTAAAACTTGTAATCATACATCAATAAATTTATAGAATGTTTTAATTATCGAGTATCCAAGCGGAGAAAAAGATCAATAATATGTTGGTAGATTCTACCAATTTTCATACGCCAAGCAGTAAATACGCACATCATATCTTAGCATTCCAGTCTTTGACCTGGAGTGTGTACACAAACACACACATACACACACGCACAGACACACACTTCATATATATATATATATAACACACACAATGTATAAACACACACAGATATATATATATATATATATATATATATATATATATATATATATATATATATATATATATATATATATATATATATATATACATATATATATATATATACATATTAGTATATATAAGTTATTACGCAAACATATGATTTAAGACATTCATACAAATACTATGTATATCCCGATAATTCTGAAGAAAAAAAAATATAAATCATAATCCCACCAA
>NC_089742.1:38185512-38203012 GCF_040412425.1 Macrobrachium rosenbergii | reverse complement strand
CTTTCTGTATCAGTATTTAAAATATGATAGTAGAGCATCTAAATTAGGTGCTTAATACATTTTAAACGACTGATTAATCACTACAACTTTATTTAAAAATGCAGAGTTTTCCCCTTAAATATAAGTTCCCCTACTGCTAAAAGATTGAAAGAATACTAGGTTACCTGTCTACCAATGGCTAATAGCGCCCACATCAAAATATAAAAGATTTTAAGTAATGACCAAGATTTTAATAACGTTTTAACTTCTATTGTGAACAAAAGCGGGATCATATGAAATACTTCCTATAAATACAAAGAAACCACCCTGGTAAACAATAATATCAACAATGATGCTTAAAAAGTCAAGAAATTATCTCAAAGAAAAAATCCTAACTAAAGAATAACCTAATTCCCTCAAAATTCTTTTCTAAAATAATTTTCTTAATTGGATAACTTTTTAATTTTCCCCAAAACAGACATTATATTTAGTTCTCCTGACCCATAACTTTCTAAAATGTACTGAAATATTCTACGGCACATTGCATTACATTATGTTATATCAATCTACCGTAACCCCCTTGGAAGTACCCTTAATTTTCTTTTTCCATTTCTATCTTCAAGTGATTACAGTCGTCAAATTAAAAATATTCTGAAACTGTGACGGTAAAACCTGCAAAACAGACTTCTTATAATCTATCCTATTCAAAATGACATGTAAAGTCACAATCCATATTACTGTGAAAAACAAGTCTGTATCAATGACGAGAAACTCGTAAGGGTGTCCTAAGACTAAAACCCAGTGCAAAGAGTTATCAGTCTCCTTGAAACAAGCGTTCCTCTGACGCTGACAGCAAAAACAACACTTTAGTAGTTATAAAAATACCTAATAGAGAAGTTTACAGATAGTTATAAAAAGACCTAAAAAAAAAGAAGTTTACATCTGTTATAATCCTATCCATCGGAAAAAGGTCAGAGTGGCCCAAAATGACCTTATCTTGATATAGTGCACACAAAGACACCAAATCCCTCGATATGAATCAGCCTGAAATAGGATTCCTCACTGACATCAATTTCGAAATAACATTCAGATAGCGTATTTATTAATCAAAATAGCGATCTTTCAGTCAAATAACTCGATTTGATTTATTCTCAGCATCACCTAACGCAACATGGCGCGCTCCTCTCCGATCACCACGACGAAATGAAGTCTATTAATCCAAACAGCTCTGGGCAACGCTATTTAAGCACCAGCTTGAATACCGTTTCGCTTCTAATAACTTATCCGACATGACGTTCGACTGGCAATAGCCAGCTAGAAATTGGCTTTTTTCTTCTGAATAATAACTAATTAAAATAGACGTTTGCTTAATAAAAGGCTCGAAATGGTATTCCGAAAGTGACAGCCACTCCAAAATTGGGTCCCTTTTATGTTTGACACTGACACTCCCAAAAGCTATTTTCCAACTTTAATTGGGGATCGTCTTTTTTTTAATCAGAGAGAGAGAGAGAGAAGAGAGAGAGAGAGAGAGAGAGAGAGAGAGAGAGAGAGAGAGAGAGAGAGAGAGAAAGGGGGTTATTAGTTGATTAAAGAAAGAAAACAAGAGAAATTTATAAAAGCAAAAATCGTCTTTTTCATTCACATACACACACACACACAGAGAGAGAGAGAGAGAGAGAGAGAGAGAGAGAGAGAGAGAGAGAGAGAGAGAGAGAGAGAGATTTAGCTGATTAAAGAATGAAAACATGGAGAAATTTCAAAAAGTAAACATCGCCTTTTTCAGTCACAGAGAGAGAGAGAGAGAGAGAGAGAGAGAGAGAGAGAGAGAGAGAGAGAGAGAGAGAGAGTACACTTAACTGATTAAAGAAAGAAAAGATGGAGAACTTTCAAGCACAAACAAACACGGATCCTTTAAGGACAAAATCAAAAGAATGTTCCTGATAAAAGACGGACGAAGGGAAATGAACAGGATACCTTTCCCAGGTAATTCTCTACCTGTTAATTACCTCGCCACGCATCCATATTACCTGGAGCTACCTGATGAAGATAATAATTATGATGACCATCTTGATTACAGCGTGCTAAATTCTTACTGAAAACAGGGCTAATTATTCTCGAGGATAACGATGATGATCAGAGCGAGCTGAATTTTAAATGGAAAATATCACTAATACGCATGATAAAGATGAAGTCGATGATCACAAGATGTTAAATGAATATTGATGAATTCATCAGAGCGTTCGAACAATGGTGATAAGTTCGTTGGGAAAAAATGCCAACGATTGTGAAGGAAAATGATTCGCAGTTTTAATGAACTTCATAAATCTGCTCTTTACAAGACGGACGAAAAAATGGGTAATTCACCAGAGCCAAATGTCTACGATTAAAGTGTGCCTTTAAGATTTGGTTGTTATATTGGTATTAATTCTGTCTTCAATAACAAAAATAAAAATTAGGCTATGAATGTTAGTAAAAAAACAAAATACAAATATAATAAAACGGAAGAGCTGAAGACTCAAATAAAAACTGCTCTAACAAAAAAAAGTTAAGGGCGACACAAAAAATAAAAATAAAATTCATAAAGGGAAAGGTTAATAATTCAAAATGATGACTGAACCAAAATAAAAAAGTTAGGAGTAAAATACAAGTATCATAACCCATCTTACTGGTCTAAAAAACGAAAATATAATAAAAAAAATCATTAACTTCTACAAGAGCAAAAGTTAATACCCAGATAACACCAAATCAAACGGCTGAGTCAAGAGAGTTAGAAGAGCAAGATTTGGATGGATACACTTTGGTACCAAAGAGTCGTGACAAGCCACTCAGCAAAAGCACGTGTGTTAGATGCCCCTAAGCCCCAAAAATGCCACTAACTACCATCCCACCAACCGGGAACCCAGGGTAGCCGCGGTGTCCCTTATGTCCCTGAAATAGAGAAACCGCTGTTAAATGCAATTAGTTCTAGTGGGAAAAAAGAGAGGCGACCCTAAAATCATATTCGCTCGAGCGAGGAAGAAGAACGGTGATCCCTTAGATTTAATAAATACTAAATACACTCGGGACGGTGGCTCGGAAGTGAGCAATATTACCTGGAATGTATCATTCCCTAAGTACCTGTTAATAATCTTAGTCTATAAATCATTACAATGAAGTTTTAACGAGATCTCTAATTTGCTCTTTTAGAATCTCACCAAGTTTACCCCCAAGGACTTGTCAGAGGTGAGAATAAGCGTTAGTTAAATTAAGAAGATGGGCATGCCTGTTTGAAGAGAGTAAAGAGAACTAATGATCTAAAAATAATAATAATAAAAAAGGAATACTTCTTGGCGCGTAAGGAAAGCTGTAAAGATAAAAATATCCACACTATCAACAGAGTGTCGGGCAAGACACTGTACGTTGTATCCCAACGTTCAGGATAACATCCTTTAGAAGTAACATCCTTCAAAAATGAAGTAAGAGATGCGGTTCTCGATGTTTATTATAAGAAAAGACCACGACTACAACAATTTCGGTGCAACTATTTCAAAAGCGCCCATGTTATCAAAATCAAAAGATTTACATGACGATAAAGAATCCATTACCAGATCGTTCTCTAATTAGATAAGGATTTGTACTATAAAACATGAAACATTTTAGTAACTGTATAATTCACAAATTTCAAAGGCATAAAATCGAATAGAAAATAGTTTTTTTGACAATACAAAGCAATATCATATCCTCGGAAATGAAATATAAACACAAAGCAATATGAATACATAAAACAAAAACAAATATGCATATTAAAATGTTTGTACCCCTCAGATAACTAATAACGTGTAAGTTGACAAAGCAATGATAATTAATTTGCAATACTTCTGGGGATCCCAACTAACTGAGGGTCGAGCGAGTATTAAATAAAATATAGCACACATTGATGTAATGGTAATTTTTAAGGTGCTGAAATGAAGCAAATCTGAGGTTCTCATTCAGCAGCCTCGCTCTGCCAAAACAGAGGAGGAAATATGTGGTTTACGTAATGACTTAATTGTTTATACTAAACGCAAGCAAACCTCTCCTTGACTTTGATAGCAGTCACACTTACCTACGGCCAAATATTAACTGGATACTGATTAAATGTATATGCAGACTACACACACATACTCTATATTTGTATGTATGTATGTATATATATATGTATGTATGTATATATACACACACATATATATATACTGTACACACACACACACACACACACACACACACATATATATATATATATATATATATATATATATATATATATATATATATATATATATATATATATATAAAATAAAGCTGCTGAATCTAGGTCTGACCTCAAGCTAAAATGATTAAAATGCTACATAGATAATACCGACAATATAATTAAAAAAAAAAAAAAAAAACGGAAAAGTTATTTGGAAGTATAATCTTACATAAACCTCTCAAATGAATTAATAAAAGACCCTGTAATCGCCCGCATTCATTCACAGATTCATTCTGAGCCACTCGCCTTTAGCGAGAACAAATAAAACTTCTTCACTACATTCCGCGAAAAAGAAAAAAAAAAAATTTTTTTCCATCCAATTAAGATATCCAAGTGAGGATGGCCACTTCTCACCGAGTGGGTAATTAAATAGTGAGATACAAGCTCTTCATTTCCCTCGCTCCTTCCAGGCTTTAGCCTTTGCCCTTTCTTCTCGAAGTCACGGATGGAAAAGTCCCCTTTACAGCCCTTTTTTTTTTTATTACCTAACCTCCTCTCCTTTCTGTCTTTTCATATATATATATATATATATATATATATATATATATATATATATATATATACATACATAGGATAGGGGTAATCAACACACAATCACGTGTGGAACAGAAATAAAATTCTGACTTACATCAGGACCGAACCCTGGTTTTTCAATTGGTAGCATCCTTGCCTTCCAAATTGAAAGACCTGGGTTCTGATCCTGCTGTGAGTCAGAAATTTATATATATATATATATATATATATATATATATATATATATATATATATATATATATATATATATATATATATATATATATATATATATATAATAATATATACATATGTATATATATATATATATATATATATATATATATATATATATTATATATATATATATTATATATATATATATACTGTATATATATGTATACACACATCATCCACACACACACACAATATATCCCACGGACGATAGGTTTAAAGCCAACTGAAAATGAGAAAAATGACAGGCCAAAACGGATGCTTTAGAAAGGATTTTCTCTAGTAACTGTTTGCAATTAACCTTCTAAAACACAGAGTTGCAATCTCATAAAGTAGTTTTACTAACTGAAAATTCCTCATTGTAGCCAAGAACAAATACGTTTACTACTGTCTCCCAAGAAAAGCAACAGTAACTCATCTCGTGAATTTATAATAAGTGGAGACTGACGTGTTTACAGCTCAACATCAATTTCATATTGATCATTATGCAATATATTCTTAATTCTGTTCAGGAATAAGTACCTAATTTCAAAATTATTGCGGAATTACATACATTCACAACTGTGGGAACTGCACGAGCCCCGTAAATAAGAGATTCGTTCTATGAAAATTATAGGAGATCTGAATTATGAAGCTCATACGGCAAACTCTCACATTCTCTTTCATTTATTCTTTATCGTTTATCACGCGCCTCTACTGAACTTTGGTTTCTTTGTGGCTTTTCAATGCTCGTTCTAGAAAATTTGGTCATTACAATTTTAAGTGAATATCAAATGTAATCTACATATATATTAAATATTCCATGGCAAATGAATTAACGATTTTCTAAATTGTGAAACAAAACTACCAGTAATAGCTTCCTACCATCTTCAATGAAGCCAGCCTAAAAGGCTAAAATTCTCAATGGATCTGCTACATCCACCTTAGGGTAGAAGCTTCCTTCTGCTCAGACCTTGAGGCATTTGATAAATGCATCATCTAGAATTGACTGAAAACTACAATAGGTTTCATTTATAAGGTTTTAAGTTCTGTTGCTTCACAGTTACTGGAATACTGCCTGCTTAGATGCCAGGCCTCTAAGGATCTTCCTATCTTTACAACAATGTCATAATTGTCGTAAGTGGTGATTTCATTTTCCCAACAATGTTACATGCGATTTGGACCTTCGCAGGAAGGTAACTTACTTTGCCATTTTTTTACAAGTTCTATTTCAACAGGGAACTCCCACTGGCCAATTTGCTCATATCCTTAGGAGGGGGGGGGGTGCAATAATACTTGAGAGGACCAAGCACCATATTCCTGGTTTTCAGATTTGCATTACAGGCCTGTATGCATTGTTCATTAATTTGATTTTGCATCTAACCTTTATTTCTTTATCCTCCTTCTTCTCTCTCTCTTTTTTTATGCGAGGATTCTGCAGAACCTGCAATGCTAGTTTTTCAATACGAATCATATACCGTTTAACGGATCTTTTTCGATTTTCAATTATTCCTTCACCTACGCCAAATATTGCATATTGTTTTCTTTGTCTCAAAAGACCATTAACCATTATATCTATTCATTTCATCCAAATTCCATTTTCAACAAATATCTTTATTTTACCACTTTTCATTTCTTCACGCATGCACGCTATTAATTTCGTAATCCCGTCGCCTTCATTAATCCCTTTTATTGGAGGTAGAGGAGGAGGAGAGGAGGGAAGGGGAGGAGGAGGGAGGAGGAGGAGGAGGAGGAGGAGGAGGAGGATGGTGTACGCTGCAGGCGACGCCAAGTCATAAGAGGGAACAAGGAGTTTATGTCAAGAGGGATCAAGAGGATACACGACAGGAAGGAGAGAGAGAGAGAGAGAGAGAGAGAGAGAGAGAGAGAGAGAGAGAGAGAGAGAGAGAGAGAGAGAGAGAGAGACGAAATACAAGCTCCTGCTATCAGCAAACGAAGGAACTTTAATAAGAAAATGTAATTAAACATTTAGAAGACAAATGGGGAAAGGTAATTGACATATTCTCGTGTCAACTTCTCAAGTATTAAGTTTCCACCTTATTATGTGCAAGTACTTATAAAACATGAGGATACATCAAAATAAACAAACGTCAAGTGTCCTCCTGTGTCTATTGTTAACCTCGGTTTTACATTAATAATAATAATAATAATACTAACAATAATAATAATAATAATAATAATAATAATAATAATAATAATAATAATAATAATAATAATAACTGTTGGCTTTCGGGCCTAAGGATGACCCATTACAGCCAGATACAATACTCTAGTTTGTTGAAACATCCTGACAGTCTCTCTCTCTCTCTCTACTTTTTTTCACAAGGCAAGGGCGTTAACCCTCCGCTCAATAATCCTCTCCTAGCATTAATAATGGTATGAATACTAGAAATAAAAAAAAAAAGAAAAGTTAAGACAATTGTACGATGAAAACAAGGGGCACAATAATAAAAATGATACGAGAACTGGCAACTTTAACCGGACAAAACACCCGCCCCCCCTCCCCCATCGGTGACTACAATATCAGCTTCCTTAATTCAATTACTCTCATTGTTAATTCATAGGAGCTGTTCACATGCAGCAATTGGCGATCAGCCACGCATTCAAATTGCATTATCTCTTTTTTTCGTGTGCAATGCGAAAAAGATAAGATCGCCCATGCCATGGTTAATGAATGCAGCATGCATCGGCTAAGTAATAATAATAATAATAATAATAATAATAATAATAATAATAATAATAATAATAATAATAATAATACAAACTACAAATTAAACATGTCAAAAACAGTTGTAATAATAATAATAATAATAATAATACAAATTCAACGTCAAAAAACAGTTGTAATAATAATAATAATAATAATAATAATAATAATAATAATAATGAAGTGCAAAACTGACATTCCAACTAGCAATGAACATCAAAATGCAACAAGACTAAGCACTAGCAAAACGCTCAAGTGTTCTTGCTCAATAGTATACACAGAAGAAAAAAATAAAACATACAAAATACACAACAATACATCAAAGACCAAGTAAAATGTATAATAAGACACGAAGCATGATCATCATACAGCAACACCAAAACAAATACATAAATCATATCTAAATAGAAATATTCTATACCGGGAATCCATTTTTTCCAGGCGGACCAGCTGGACCCTGAAATAAAGGTTATTAATAGAAACTTGTTTCATGTTATTTTTTTTTTTAAATCAAACATCCTAAGCGCACGAGCTCTCCGTTCTCCTTTCATCATTCGCTTTCCTTGTAACTCTCAGCTTCCAACTTTCTATTTTTCTTAAATCGATCACTGCAGAATTTAGTTGAGGATCAACCGTTCAGCATAAAAAAAAAAAAAAGTTACGCTGAGGTATCCGAATCATTTTAATTTCGGTCTCTGGACTTTTGTATGTACGAAAAATTACCTGCTGGTTAATAGCGCAATTCACCAAATTCAAAACCATATTTTCAGCTTCCGATGAAATGATATTTTTAATTTCAATGGTATTCGGAGGACTGATAAAATTTCTACCTGTGGTTTTTTATTTGAGGGCTTAAACAACTTTCCTGTAAGCACTTGCATATTTGAAAATACACATGAATTAGCTTCTTAGTCCCTAAATTTGAATGTGAAAAGAAAGTGATTAAATATAAGTTTTATCTATCCATGAAAGCTAAATTCGCCTGGTTTACTTGAATGTCTATATATTCGCTAGACACAAAATCTTCGCAGTCCTTTTCCTCAGTTCGTAATATTTCTAAAGTTTTGTTTCCTTGGTTTATGAACCTCAGGATATTTTAGCAGAACAAAATAACTGTCTGTGTCAGAAACAGTTGACAAAATTCACTTGGTTTTTACTCCAAGATATTTTAGCGAACAAAATAACATCTGCCAATGAAACAGATGACAAAATTCACTTGGTTTTTACTCCAAAATACCATCGGACGACTGAAAATCTTAAGACAAAAATTCGGGATTTAAAAAAAGTGAGTTTGTTTGCTATATAACAAAGAGTATCAATGTTTACAATCGAAGGTATTTAATGGTTTAATTAAGAACAGGTTCAAGTTAGGCCACTATTTACTGATTTACATTAAACCAGTTTCTTTCTTTTTTTTCTTTTTTTCTTGCAGTCGCATCATGTCAGCTGAGGTGAATTACATTAGCCTCTCTATAATAATAACTCTGAAAACAAGAATTATTATTTTAAATGTTTCGGAGGCATGTTCCAAAAAAATGAGCCTTGGAAAATTTAAGATAAATATATATATATATATATATATATATATATATATATATATATATATATATATATATATATATATATATATATATATATATACATTTATATATATATATATTTATACATTTATATATATGTATATATATTTATATACATATATATATATATATATATATATATATATATATATATTTATACATTTATATATATGTATATATATTTATATACATATATATAGTATATATATATATATATATTGATACACTTTATATATTATAAATAAATAAATGTATATGTATGCATATATATTATATATAGTGTATGTATACTTTATATAAATCACGCTTATATCACAGATGATCCCTTCTACCTCAAATGAGTTCATGTTACGGAGAACATAATTTTTTTATCTATTTATTATTCACTAATCGAACACGAGAAGATATTATTACTCCGCCTTCTATCTAGACTCACCACAGGGCCCAAATCTCCTGGTCTCCCATCTTTTCCTCTTCTTCCTCTTGGTCCTCGTTTCCCAGGCGGACCTGCAAATAAGAAAAAGCATATATTTAATATCAGTTGTAGCAGAAACCGCAACAGCAATAATAATAATAATAATAATAATAATAATAATAATAATAATAATAATAATAATAATATAATACCGGTCGTAACCAAAACCAAACAACAGCATAATAATAATAATAATAATAATAATAATAATAATAATAATAATAATAATAATAATAATAACAACACCACTTGTAGCAGAAACCACAACAGCAATAGTTCTGTAAAAGAGGTTTGTTGTCGTCTACAAAAGAATTAATATATTTTTCTTCAACTGGTATGACAAGCAATAATAATAATAATAATAATAATAATAATAATAATAATAATAATAATAATAATAATATAATAATATAATAATAATAATAATAATAATAATACAGTGCATATCTTCGTTTTAAAAATAATAATCATAAAAATTGTAAGACTGTATATCCACATTTTCTGTGGAACAAGATTAACTGCTACAGCCTACGGGTAATAAACTCCACGTTTAGACTTCCCGCAATCTCAAGGCCGGCATCTTACTGTGCAACTATTTCAATTATACACCTTTTCCCCGTAGATGTAGCTCCAAATGGTATTCAACATCTGGTTCTCGGCAGTGCTTAAGGTTGCTGGCTCAATGCTCTACTTCACCCCGGCTGCCTCCCATCACATTCTACTAACTACCAGGTCCTAACTAAGTGGCCTGGTCAACTGAGGCATGGTGGGTTACACTGAAAAGTGTCTCCAGTGGTCAGATCGGCTGGGTATTCGAATCCAGCTTTAAACACTGATTGATTATATATATATATATATATATATATATATATATATATATATATATATATATATATATATATGTATATGTATATATATACACATAATATATATATATATATATACATACATACATACACATACATATATATATAAATATATATACGATATATGTGTACACATATACATAATCAGCAATTCATCTTAGAATCCTCCGGTTTTACGTATCGTAAATTCATGAGGGATGAGGTTGCAGGCTTTGCTCCAGAACTGAATAAAGCGGCTGTTTGTGTGTGTGTATATATATATATATATATATAGATATATACAGTATATACATTATCTATCTATCTATCTATCTATACACACACACACACACACATATATATATATTATATATATATCAGTAGATGATAGAAAAAAATAGATCCTCGATAACTACTCAATTCACGAACGTCGCGATATCAAGTCCGGCGGACCATTCGGAGGCATTCCTTTCCAAAATCCAATTGCAGCCATCCGGCCCAAAACTTTCTGAAAGATCCTCAGCTCAGACAGGGTCAAGATATTCGTCGGAGTAGGAAGTAAGACACTTGAGACCCTGAGGGCGTCTCCTCCTATCTTCCTCCCTCTCCTCCCCTCTTCCCACCCCACCCCTCCACAACTTCTAACCCAATTCGTAACAGGGTAGGGGTTGGGGAAGGGGAGGGAGGGGGACGTTCCTCCTCGCCTCGCCTCACTCTTAACTTTACTCTCTCAAGGGGGAAGGACTGCAATGAGATTTTCTTTTCCTCTTCCATTATGAGAGGGAATCTAACCTCTCTCTCTCTCTCTCTCTCTCTCTCTCTCTCTCTCTCTCTCTCTCTCTCTCTCGCAACTAGAGGCAAATTGGAACAAATTCCTCGACATATCTATGAAATTCAGAAATAAACTGTATGACTGTTAACATGCAAAGTAACTTTTGATTCCTAATATCGTAAACTAAATACAAATACCCATTTCATTCCCAAAGCACACCAATCTCCCTACTTTTAATTTTTCACACTTAAAATCCTCACAAGTAATACAAATTCAAGATAAATAATATAATGAGATGAAAACGTACTGTATCTCTACCCTCTGAGCAAGTGATCACCAATATTTATTTTCAAGAATGTACTCGTATTATCTTCGAAGCCTTCGGCAGTGCTTGGCAAATGGCTCTTTTAGGTAACCTCCTTTCCTGTGGGCTCAATCGCTCTCTGAATACAGATTTCCGCTTTATATCGTCTATCTCTCTCCAAAGTCGATTAGGGAGCTACATCAGTCTCTTCCCAAATGTCTAGCGTTTTCCTTCAAGGGTCTCTTATCTTTCCCACTGTTTTCCGCCTTTCCATAAATAATTTTCCTTCAACCATCCGCTCAAGGCCTGGTGGAATGTACATGGCATCTTTTTGAGGAGAAATCAGACTCACAAGAAAGCTGGAAAAACAATTTAAATATAGGAGGAAAGTGAAGGGTGAAGAACAATCTATTTTATTTCCTATCCACATAAAGAACTTGCTGTTTAAGCTCACACAGCTATATGTGCTGACACCTGTTCACGCACAAACAAACAAACACACACACACACACACACAGGATACTAATTACAAGACTCCAGGCCATCATGAAACTTGAAGGAAATTCCTTGTTATCAAACGTATCGTAAGTTATCAATCGAAATGAGATTAATTAGAGTCTGGACTCATGAACACTACGGCATAGCCCTGGGCAGTCTCTTTTAAAAACCATTAAATTTGAATGCTGCTCTTCAAAGAAGCAGCAGAATAAAGATAAAGTGCATATGACAATGAACAATGAAAACAATACTATTATCCAATGCTAAAGAAACGACCAAGAAATGGAAGGAGAATACAACAAAAATTAAAGTAAATAAAAAGTCACACTGTGAACTAAAATCTATCAATGGACTTTGAGAAACAAGTGACGAGGTGTCACTTGCAATTCGGTGCATGCATCAAAATAATTACTTGCAGGTAAAATACCAATTCCTTTGCTTCCCTACGAATTATTTTCCTTTTGTTAGCCGCAATAGACAATTAAAAAATATTTCTTAATATATGAGAACCGTGACCAGATTAGTTTATGTTCTATTTTTATGCGAGCAATTCAATAACCTATTTGTCCTGATGTTGACAACAAGCTTTGATGTAATTTAACGTATTCATTATATTTTCTAGTGCAGCAATAAAAAAAAAATACCTTCCCAGCACGAAGTTTTTCTTCTGATTTCGCATTTCACAGTTTTTCACACCAATCCTTCTGTTGGGATGAACAAAATATTTTTGAAATAAAAAGGATGAATTTAAAAAATTTTCGCAGTCAGTTAACTTTGTGTTAATTGAAAGTGGTCAGTTTCACACAAACAAAAAGGAAAAATAGTCCTTTACAGGAACTTGTATCTTTCGCATACATACAAACATTCACATCAATGCACACCAGAAGTTGGAGAGAGAGAGAGAGAGAGAGAGAGAGAGAGAGAGAGAGAGAGAGAGAGAGAGAGAGAGAGAGAGAGAGATGTAATTACCCTTGTCGGGAATAATCAAACCGCAAATTCCTTGGCCAATTACTTGGCCCTAAGAAACATCATATCGTGCGGGCAGCAACGAGCGACTGCTCAATTAGAAGAAGCTAATTTTTAGCTCACTTCTATTATCAAAACATCAGGTCATCAATATAAAATATAAAAATGTAAACAACTAATTCGGAAAATAATGATTAAATGGTATACAGCTTCCCGGTCAATCATCACGCCATGAATCTAAAAAGGATAGCGACAAGTAAATAATAATAATAATAATAATAATAATAATAATAATAATAATAATAATAATAATAACAATAATAATAATAATAATAATAATAATAATAATAATAATAATAATAACTGGAAAAGAACAGGGCGAGGGTAATCATGTCAATGAGCAGTAAAGGTACTTTCTCGACGTCTCCCCTTCCAAAATCCGATTAAGTCGTCTTTTCGTGTCACGGAATCTGGAGAGAGAGAGAGAGAGAGAGAGAGAGAGAGAGAGAGAGAGAGAGAGAGAGAGATCCGTAACGTTTCCTTCCCAAAGAATCATTCTATTTTAAGAAACGAAATATAATTTTTTTGTACATTTCTTTCTTGTATTTAACACAGATAGTCTACGTATAATGAATCTTTTAAAATTGCCGTCGTCAAGACCAGGAATATCTTTTGGGTCGGGACTTAACCTCTCGGCTTTCTCGTATTGCAACATTTTTCACAGCAGTTCGGGACTTGGTAACTCGAAACTTGTTTATATTACCTTCATTTTTACGGTAAGGCTACCTTAGGGGCTCATACTGAAAATAGATATCCTAGGAAACGCTATATTGGTGCTTGTGTCACTGGTAAAAGTGAGACACTATATATATATATATATATATATATATATATATATATATATATATACATTGCATATGTGTACATGAACAGATACACACATATATTTAGATATATAGATATACATATATATGTGTGTTCATGTGTCAACTACATATACAGTGTTTATGCATTTTTGTCACTTATACCCGCGCGACTTGTTTTATATTCACATATATTAAACTGCAAATATCGTTTAATATCGAATTCACTGTACCTTGGGAATAATTTCCATCCAAAGGAAGATATAACTGACAAGTGCTTCTGTACCGGCCAGGATCCCAACCGTATCTCATATAAAGCAATCAGCAACTGCAATTAAGAGAATTGCGATACAGTGAAATGTCATTTCCTCCGTATGAAGACCCAGAACCTTTTTACCTAGAGTGACTGATTAATCTATTCACGCCACCTGGCGTTGAAATGTCTACGGTCACTCAAGCGTTTAACCTTGATGCTTGACCAATGCGAAAGACTGTTTATAAAAAATGGACTTCGGTTAATGAATATCACTCCAGGAAATAGAGGCGTGGCGTGAATGGACTCTAGTGCAACTGTTCCCGTTTATATCAGTGTGGCAAATGAGATGGCCAGAGTCAACACAAGGGCTAAATTAACAGATGCGTGGCACCAACATTAAGCAATGTGGGATCAAGAAAAGTATGCGAGATTTTTGCACGTGTGTATGTGTGTGTGTGTGTGTGTGAGTGCAAGATGATGACAAAGACGAGCAAATCATCGGAGATGCTTACCATTTTGGAGTCTTTAGGAGAGAGAGAGAGAGAGAGAGAGAGAGAGAGAGAGAGAGAGAGAGAGAGAGAGAGAGAGAGAGAGAGCAAATTTTTTTAGGAGGAAAAGAAAGTGAATAATTTTGTTTATCCCAAAACTGTCAATAACGGTTTGAGAGTAATGGCCAACTTTCAAAACAACATTTTAGTTCCTATGTACATAGCTTGCGATTAACTGAATTAGCATTTTGTAGCTGACGTCAAGAAGACTAATTTAGAAATAGATACTGTTCATGGCCGAAAATGCAATGGACATACTTAAGAGACTCTAAGTGACTTTTTAGTTTCCAAGAACTACATATTATTACATACCAGTTTTCGTGAAGGAAACACATATCTAAGTCAACTATACATATCTCTCTCTCTCTCTCTCTCTCTCTCTCTCTCTCTCTCCCACACACACACGCGCACACAAACACCATCTCTAAGCAAACCACTGCTGGCGCTCTCTCTCTCTCTCTCTCACACACACACAGAATTAATGGCCAATAACTGAAACTATTAGGGTGCAATTGCGGTGTTAATTACAACGGGCATTGGCAAATAGAAAATGCGCCCCATATCAGTTCAGCAGCGAATTAATAAACCCACATCCAAAAAACACACTTATTCGGTTTCCTCAGCTTTGGATGGAATTTATATCGCGGACTTTTAACGTTTTATGAGCTTCAGATCAAACCAGTCAGGATTTCCTTCTGATGACAGAATGAAATCCAAGGATCAAGATAACGGCGCGCAGATTCAATAGCTCAATAGAACGTCAGCAAGTTTGTCATCAAAGAGGCTTAATTCTTCATAGTTTTATAATAATAATAATAATAATAATAATAATAATAATAATAAATAATAAATCAACTTCGTTTCTTCCATCGTAAGGTGTGTGTGTGTGTGTGTGCGTGTGTGCACTATGAGTACATGCATGTATAGATATATGAATAGGAAATGGATTATATGAAGCCTATTTTTCTTTGCAGAAAATGTAAGGTTCATTGTATTCTACTTCATTACACAACTTATTTCTTTCTTTCTAGGTCAAGTCTTTGCCTCATCCCCCTACAGACAAAATTTTTAAACAGCATAGTGGATACAATCGTTGTTATAAAAATCTTTTCATTCTGATGATTTTTTTTGCAAACATATCTGCATTGTAGAACATTCTTTATGGGATCATTTCTTATCATGTTCAGGAGGCAGGTTTGGTTGTTTGCTTGCAATAGATTGATTGCTATTCCCTCATTCATCCTCTAAAAATGTTTAACCTTTTCTTGGCAAGAAAACATGAAAAATATAATAGCACATCTAACGAAAATGAATAATCACGAGCCCAGTTGTAGTTTAAATGTCATCAGCATTACATCTAACACCTCAGGAAGCGTAAAAGAGAACTTTATCCAACAATGAAATATTAGCATTCCACCCCAGCGCGTATCAATGAACATTAAAAAGAAAACAAAAACACAAAGAAACCTAAAACCTGAATGGAAGAGGAAGAATGGAAGGCGAAGGACGGACAGACAGATTGGAACTGTTAGACACTTCGTTAATCTCCTCTGCCGATAAATTCAATCAGGCCGGTAGACAGCCTGCTCCCTCAAGCTTCGCTCGCCAACTTTCGTTCAGTTGACGATAAGACGGGCGTGCGTGACCAGCCGCTCTCAACTTCCGAAAACAATATTCCACAATCTCGTTTTCTTTTATTGAAGGACAAGCTACCGCCGTTTTCTATTATACTGTCATGAAAGGCATATTTTTTCTCTCGAGGGGTTCTAACGACATGATGAAATGTCTTAAATGATGGACCGCATACGCCAAGATCACCACTCCAGCGATGTCAGCGGTAACTACAGAGGCTAGCAGAGGCAGCTCCCGGACGATGCTTGGAGCGAACCTATCCGAGTTATTATGGGAAAAAGGCGCCGGCAGCCGATGAGAGAGACACATCAGTAAACACATGATTAGGTTGGGGCGGGCAACTCCCAATGACTGGAATGATTCTGTAGGTCGTTACGGCTCTTATAGACCCCCACAACCACGCGTTTCCCATTTCCAGCCTTACGAAGCGACGGCGCAGATGTCATTCTTTTCTCGAGGGTTTCCGGGGATACGTAACAATACGCCGGGTCCATTCCAGCCCCCTCCCGTCACCAAGCCCCCCTACAGCTTATATCCCCTCCCGGTAATGGCGGAAGAAATGGAGGATCCAGTCATCCTCCGAGAACGAAATACTCGCCGGCAGAGACATCATACAAATGACTTCTTGTTACCTAGTGCTCGGAACTCCTTTATTGAAATAAATGAAAAGACAAAAAACTATCGGAAGGACAACTTCACTATTCTCAACTGTGGTACTTTCCAAGACAATAATAAAGAGCCTTATATTATAAATGTAAATAAAAGACAAACCAAAAGGAAATATATAACAGAAGTGTAATACAAAGACCGTTCAAACTCCTACAGCTATAGGGATACTGGATATTACGCTGTCAAACAAGGCAGTATAAAACTCCGCTAAATCGGAATGCATGACATATAATTTTCTAGTTAGCAGCCAATATCTAAAAATATTACATAAAAACGTGTTGGTAAAGAACGAAAGTCCGAGTTGATTAACTACGTCTTGATCAAAGGTCTAGGATAAAAATAATATGATACCATAAAAGGCCACCAGCCAACAAACTAAACTGAAATTA
>NC_089742.1:38145512-38180512 GCF_040412425.1 Macrobrachium rosenbergii | reverse complement strand
TGGGAGTGATCCGTTGCTTTTAACATGATTAAAAAATATACTGTATATATATATAGTATATATGATTATAGGGTAGTTTTATATATATTGTATATTAATACTTTTAAAAAATTAACGTTATATTAAAATATATATATATATATATATATATATATATATATATATATATATATATATATATATATATATATATATATTATATACATACAACGTCTATATATATAACGTTTATGTGAGGGCGCCTAAATCAAGATTACCTTTGATCAATCAATAACCGATTTTTTTTTTATATTTTCCTTTTCCAGAAATACTTCAGTCACGGATATATAAAAACTTTACCAGGCGGAACAAGGCAGAAAGGTTGATTGCTTGTTCGTTTCATCAGGATTAGTTATATCGCTGAATAATTTTCAACTCTGAAAACGCTATTCATAACTAATTTCGCGTGAAACAGGGAATTGTGTCATTCATTCTTTCATACATACATACATACAATGAACATACATAAACATTTATATACATGTGTACCAAATAAACACACACATTATATATATATATATATATATATATATATATATATATATATATATATATATATATATATAATATATAATATACCCAATTAAAAATAAAATGCAGTATATGGGACAAGAATTTCCCGAGAGCATAGAAGTTTATTACAGCTTTCCTTCGCTTGGAATCTGAAAACAAATGATCGTGGCCAGTTATGAATACAAAACGAAAATTCAGTACAGTTTCGACACGTCAAGTGGTAAAAGCGCCACTGTTTAAAGAAAGGTAGCTTTCACAATATCCAGTGAAATGCTTAGACTAGAAAAAAAAAAATTACCATCGCTTTGGTAAACATAATCCTGCGTAGACGACGGTTTTTTGAAACAAGTGATGAAAACAGCTCACAAAACACTCCGTGATTTAGAAAAAGAAAAAGGAATGTTGCAAACACAAGCATACAAGTATGAGAGCGTCTGTTGTGCTCACTGACTCAGCCGTGACTTCTAAAGGCACACACGCACCACAACCACACAGGGACGACTTTTAGGGCCTTATTGTGACCCTTGCTACTCCTGCTACACTCCCGATGTTTGCTGAAGTTTGAGCAGCATTGATGTAAGGCATTCAGGGTCATACCACATACATTGGGACCATTCCCCGGAAAAAAAAAAAAACAATTCGTTGATTTTACGCATAACGCAGAGTTGAAATACTATCAAATCCAGACTGCTGTAACACACACACACACACATACGCCAAGTATATCAGCAAAGAATTTAAGAACAGAGGGAACTAACAGAAGAAGGATTACATACCTTTTCTGAATTCAACAATAACTAAAGAGCAGGAAAAAAAATCACTGGAAGACAGCTGAATAAGACATTATGTTGCAACATTCTAAAGAGGCAAAACACCAAGTCAGAAGCTGCATAAGGCAAGAGCAAAAGAAATAATTTACCTCGTTCATACGGAGCCATATAGACTGAGCTTCTAGTCTAGGAGCCCAGTAACGATGGGCACAAAACAAGAAAAAGGAAAAAAGGAAGCGAGGACTGTATTACCATTACGAGAATGATGATACAACCAGGCCAGGCATTTAAACAATAACAGTGAAGACAAGTTTTAAGAGTTCTGGAGGCGTACAATCATTTCTTTTACATAACAAAGGCAACCTGTTTGATACAAGGCAAAATAACAAATGATACGGATGCTGATATATTACAAAGGTTGAATTTTGGACCAACTCATATTATAATGCAAATGGAAAAGAAACTAAAAAAAGTTAAACTTTGCCTTAGAGTTTTCAACTTTGCAGACCTTGGGCTCTCCAGATCAGAGCTAACAGGAGAAGAAAACAGCTGGAGACAAATTTGGATGGTTAACAGGCCAGTGCATACATGACACAGGCTGAATTAAAGAGAGAAAAATCTGATGGAAGAGAGAGCTCTGAGGATCATCACAAGGTAATGTACTGGAAATGGTGAAATGACAAAAAAAAAAAAGCCTCCAATAAATGAGCCTGATGAGGAAATGAAGTCAATCTAAAAGCAACATAACAAGCTCAACTCTACCATTTTTGTTAGATAAGTATAACATCGTGGGTGACAAGAGGCTTGACAAAACCCAAAAACAATATAGGAAGAAGTTCCTTTCCATCTTGCCTTGTAATAGGTAGGCTTGTACCCTGCATGAAACGATAAAATTGATTTTGCAATGCTTTTAAGAGGTTATTGTAGTTGCTTAGCTAGGGTGGTCGCATACATGACACAAAGATGTAGCCGTTTCCAAGGGGATTATTCAAGCATTTGCAATAAAGTGGAAACGAGATGTTAAAGTAAAAGTGATAAGTACAAAATGTATATTATGTATATTGCCTTCTGTTTACTTCATTATTTCATGAATCCCTCTCATTTATTGCATGTGTTTGCGTTTTTTCTGTAATTAGTGTTCTCACTATCTGGTATCCTAGCTACACGACACACACACACACACACTCACGAGAGAGAGAGAGAGAGAGAGAGAGAGAGAGAGAGAGAGGTGGAGAGAGAGGAGAGAGAGAGAGAGAGAAGGTGAGACTAAGGCTATGCCCCACATCCAACGGTAAAGAAAGATGCAAAGAGTTGCATCAGCCCATCTCATCGATGCATCTGTCCTAATGCACAAGAGAGAGAGAGAGAGAGAGAGAGAGAGAAAACAGAGGAGAGAAAGGGAAGAGAGAAAAACAAAAAAGGGGGAAAGAGAGCAAGAGAGAAAGAAAGCGACAATATTTGAAAGCTTTCAAAGGCCTTCCCTTTCAGCCTTTGTGCTCCGCCTAGACCTTATAATTACTTTCCATTGAACATTACTCTCTCTCTCTCTCTCTCTCTCTCTCTCTCTCTCTCTCTCTCTCTCACGACAGAAACTGACTGGAACTCAAGGGGATTTTTTTGGCAGTTTGATTTCGGTTGTTTGCATTATAATTTTTTTTTTTTTTCATATTTTTTCAAGAGTGAGTAAAAGGTCAAGGATTAATGATCTCGATGTTCTCAGTTGATTATTACGATCATCGAAAAAGAAAAAAATACGCTGAGGACACTCCTGAGGGACTCCTTTGATCTTCTGGAGTTTTTTCTATAGGAGAGACCTTCGCTTATTAGTTATCTTTCACAAAAATTCCTTTTTGCAGTTCCAACTCCGTTATCTTTCCAAATAAGTTCCACCGGGAGATATATATAATATACATATATATATATATACATATACATATATATATATATATATATATATATATATATATATATATATATATATATATATCAAAAGGTGCTCTTATTCAGGCATCAAAGTTTTCATGTAAAATAACGTTTTATTTAGACAAAAAAATCCTTATTCCAATTCAAGATCAGTTACCTTAGCAAACAAAGTGTCATTATGCAAAAGAATCACTCAAGTGGTCTTATATTGGATTACATAACACTGTTTAGAAACCAAAATAAAGAATCGCCAAAAAAGTGAAATATTATATGCGCATTCTTATATACATTGTACGAAATTGTATTGGAGGCAGTAAAATATGAATAATACCCAAGGATGTCTGAATCAACATGCTTCCACATCCACACAATCACGCCAAAACAAGATCTTGTAAAAAAATCTTTCAGGTTGCGATGTGCAAAAGGAATGTTAATGGTAAGGCATAGGAACATTTGTGATGATTTCAAACGATCTTGACTTTCAACTGTTGTTATGTTTAATTAATTCTTTTCACGGTCACAGCACAGAACCCACGACAGTCCTTGGGATCACTTTTAACTGGATAAAGGCTAAAACTAAGTTTCCAATTCGCTGTATAGGTCGACTACTGCCATTTTTGGAGTCTCGACTATGTCATTTTTGTAGTTTCGGCCACTGTCATTTTTGTAGTCAGCATTTGAGCCTGTATCGACCATCGCTACTGTTTATGCTTATTATGATTCAAAATCTCGTGTAATTCTATGTATCTCTTAAATTTTAGGACTCTTCAAACCCAAAAACTATATCACGGAGGATATATATATAGGACTCTTCAAACACAAAAACTATATATCACGGAGGATATATATATATATATATATATATATATATATATATATATATCACATATATATATGATAAAATATATATAAATATATAATATATATATATAATAATATATATATAAAAAGTGATATAATCATATATATATATATATATATATATATATATATATATATATATACATATACACATAAATTACTATTACTACTACTACTACTTCTAATCATAATAATAAAAAGTCTCTCTCTTTCCCTTCTGAATTACCTAATCCGGACGCAATAACTTCGCCTTCCGTCGATATAATCATATTAATTTTCTGTAAAAGAAAACTATTGTGCCGGCTTTGTCTGTCCGTCCGCCCTCAGATCTTAAAAACTACTGAGGCTAGAGGGCTGCAAATTGGTACGTTGATCATCCACCCTCCAGTCAGCAAACATACCAAATTGCAGCCCTCTAGCCCCAGTATTTTTTTTTTTTATTAAGGTTAAAGTTAGCCATAATCATGCAGCTGGCAACGATATAGAGCAGGCCACCACGGGCCGCGGATCATACAGCATTATACCGAGACCACCGAAAGATAGATCTATTTTCGGTGGTCTTGATTATACGCTGTACAGAAAACTCGATTGCGCCGAAGAAATGTCGGCGCACTTTTTACTTGTTTATGAAACGCAAACTTTAAATAAAAAGGCCTAACATTCTTACGAAGAAATTAATAATGAAGAAAATAACTATAATAAAAAAACAATAATAACGCACCAAAAACTACAGCAATCAAAATACGAACGCCACCCAAAGCAGTAGAACTAAAAAAAAAAAACAAAAAAAAAAGCCACCTTGATTGAGTTGTGAGAACTTGGCTCAAGATTAGCTAAGTCTTTTTCTCCCTGGGCCATGCAGTTCTGAGCTCTGCACACCGCAGAGGCGCCGTTTAAAAAGAAGATGAAGAAGGAAAAAAGGAAGTGAGCTGAAAAATTATGCAAATTTACCTGCGCGCTCTCATCTGCCTCTCATTAATATGGAAAAGTCTTCCAGGACAGACTGTCGCCTTCATCTCAGTTTTAAACATCTACTGCTTTTAGCTTTTATTGAGATGGTATGTCTCCCACCCTCTCTCTCCCTCTCTCTCTCTCTCTCTCTCTCTCTCTCTCTCTCAAATGTCTTTGTCAAACTTTTGTTTCTTTTCTCAATTTCTTTCTCCCTCTTAATGATCTTCGTCAAGCATTTTCTATTACATAACGCGCTCTCTCTCTCCTCTCTCTCTCTCTCTCTCTCTGTCTCTCTCTCTCTCTCTCTCTCTCTCTCCCTCCTAAAAATATGAAATCGCCACGTCATTTAAAGCTGTCGTGCGTCGACGAAAGTTAAAAGACGACGAAAAAAGAATGTTTAACTTTCTCAACTTCTCTCTAAGAAAAAGAATATATCTTGCAGTAGTTTATTCCCCCCTCCCTCCTCTCTCTCTCTCTCTCTCTCTCTCTCTCTCTCTCTCTCTCTCTCTCTCTCTTCCTGATTGCCGAGCAATTCATCATGCTTAACAGCCACTCAAGGGGCCGCTCTCTTAGTATTGGCTCCTTTTAAATTCAAATGAAGAGCCATAAATACATCCCGGGCCGTGTGAGACACTTGGAGAGCATGTAACTAGCCAGGTACGGCGCAGGCAAAGAATGGGAAGAATGGGGGGAGGAAGATACAAGGGCATGGGAGAATATCATTAAAGGATAAAACGGAAAGAAGAATATTGATGGAAATGAGAGAATAAACGCAGAGTGACCAAGAAATATTGCGGCGAATAAAAATAAACAATATGAAAAAAATAGATAAGGTAAGGAAGAAATAAAGAGATGAATACAGGTGGCAAGGAGAGACTAAGAGAGGAGTAAACAGACGGAATAATGGAGTATATGAATAAAAGAGAATACAAGGAAAAAACAAAACAACGGAAATCGAACGTTAAGGAAAAGAGAGGAATGAGTGCATTGAATAAAGAATAAAAGACCAGGAATATGAGGAAAAACGTCGAAAGGTACAAGAATGAAAGACACAAACAGATAAAGAAGAGAGGAAAACAGAAGTTAGAAGGAGCAAAATGGGATTTAAAATGAGGAAAACTTACGAAAGAATATGGTGCAGTTAAAGCTGAACTTGGGGAAAAAACTTTCTTCACAGAAAGGCCGATGGGGTTGGAAACCAAATGCTCGTATCTGTTCCAGGTCTGACTGAGACAAAGAAGGGAAGTGGAAGTGAAGCGAAAGAACTCAATAAAACAGACAGACAGAGAGAGAGAGAGAGAGAGAGAGAGAGAGAGAGAGAGAGAGAGAGAGAGAGAGAGTTGAAATGGGGGGTGGGGATACGCATAATAAAAGCAGTCAGTAAAACTTGTTAAAACCGAAGACATGAGAAAGAACATGCAAAGATTAAGGAAACACGAAAGGGGCGAAGAAAGGAACCAATTATATAAAAACTGAGACGTAAGAATACAGAGATTGTACCGGGGACAAGGAACAAAGGAGAGGAAAATATAATAAGGATAAGAATACCACGAAAAAGCATATGTTAGACAGAAAAAATATGTAACGACAAGGCGAATGCAATAGCCAAGTAAAGTAAGAAGAGAGGAATATTTCTCATATACCTTTGTACGAATCACACAAGGAAATTTGGGTAATTTGATTCAGAGGAGACACACTGTCTCGTGTAAGCAAATCAATCGTCGGCTAATGTAAAACTACTTAGTTAAATTAAACTATATGACACTGTCCTAATTTTGCATACACTGCGCGCATACCAGTATATAACTAATGATAATATGATAGTATATAACTAATAAAAATGTATTGCAAAGTGAGGATATCCATTAATTTGGTAACGTACACAAAACATAAACATTATAACTATAATTATAACTATAAGACGCAAGTCAAGCTACAACCATATTTTTTCAATATAAAATATGCTACTTACACACACGTGCGAGGCGCACTCGCTCATCCACGCACATAAAAATAAAACGCATCTCCCGCCAACTCTATTATTCTCCCTGTCCGAGCAGCGGCGTTCGGGCACTTTGGGACGCGTACCCATTCTCTCCCAAATACAATAGAGCCTCGGACTGAACGAGCATCGCCCGGAATTCTAAAGCCGGGGTGCATCTTTCGCGTCGCCCCGCCCAATTTTGACAATTATGCAAATCGCGACGCAAATACTCGAAACATATTTCTCCGGAGACGTAAAATCCTTCTTTCCTTTCCTTTCCTTCCTTTTCCTCCGCTGACCGACCTCCGTCGAACGTCTTCGCTACTCGGGGAATGTCCGGACGGGCGTGAATTTTTGAAGAGGCTCTCTGCAACGTCCGAGAATTCGAGAAGTGAAGTTTTTTTTTTTTTTTTCCAGGACCATTTGAAGACGTACCTAAACTCTCGCCGGGTTGCTGATTTTCCTCGACGCTTGATTTTATTGTGAATTTCGTGTTAGTAAACATTTCTTTTTCATATTCCCTGGGCCTTCAGAATATTGTATTCAAATTATTATTTGAAGGAAAACTTAAGGTTTGTTTACACTCTGCTGACAAAGTTCATTCAATCATAATAAAAGCAAAGGGTTAAGAGCAAGGTTACGTCCTTGTATTTAAGACACCAAACATACCTAAGACTTGTAACAAACCTACGCGGACTGGTGCATGCCATAATGGGCCATAATAAGACCCGAAAACCAACAGCGGAAGAGCAAGTTCAATGCCTTGTCATAGATCACACACTAGCGCCGAAATAACAAAGGAATATATGAATAAATATTAACTACTCGGGCGAGATGTTAACTCCTTAAGTTATGGCAATGCTCATTAAATATGCAGGAATGGATATACGAGAGAATGACCAAGCTTGATAGGTTTAAAACTGACAGGGTTCAGGGACTTAAATCATCCCGAAGAATGTGAAACACGATGAGCACCGGAGATCTCGCGTGTCAGATTTTTGGTCAGTAAAAAACGGAACGTTTATGATTCCTCTCCTTTCCTGCTCACTCGTATCTCACGAGGAAACGTTAAATGTCAAACTGTCTGTCCTGTTCTTCCTTAGTAATACTGGAATGACTGATCCTTAAGAATAACAGTTTATGGGTACGTGGTCTTATTTTGACAGCTAGCACTGCTTTACGACTCCAAATGTGACAGGTCGCATATCAAATGAAATTATGTCATAAAGGAGTGTGAATTTCAAACGCAACAGACTCCACTATTAAAAGATAAATATTAATTTCTCTCTCTCTCTCTCTTTGGGGACGAAAATACTGGAGGTTCGAAAGCTTTTAAACAATTGAATCCTTTGTCAGAGAGAATTCCAATCTAAGGAAATGTTTGTTAAAGGCTTGTGGATACGATGAAGGAAAGTGTGTTATTGCAAATCTTTCGGAAGAGCTTCTCTGACTTATAGATTAGTGTATTTAACCTCCGAGGAAAAACCCGTCATTCCGTTATTAACCATAAAAATTCACCAGAAACACACTTGGGATGTCTCCCCCTTTCACACGACCCATAAATTCTTTTACAGTTACTCCCGAATTAGAAGTCCTAAAAACTTTGCCGTGTGAATAACATGCCAGTCCCAGTTCCAAATAACTGAGGAGAGATAACAGGGGGATAACGACTCTCATCTTGTAAAATGACAAACGTTACGGAACCTTGCAACGAACCATAAAAATCTTGCGCGAGCAACAATGGTTATAATGAGGCCCGAAAGCCAACTTAGTAGATAAGATCAATCTATGTCCTACACTGACCCTTGTTCACGGACCGTAAGCAGGATCCCCAGCAAGGCCGCCTTTAATTTCTTGTTCACTTATTAGCGAGAAATGTGTTCTGTCCAAAACGTGAATGCCAATACATACTACGCCTTAAATGTGACCACCACTGTCGCCTCCGATTACAAATATCTAAAGCTATTGTGAGCATCATCTTTCCATCAAGATCACGCACGATAAGACAGCCTTATATATCTAAAAAAAGAAAATCATTTTCGGAAAAGGCAGAGAAACATTGCGATAACCTTTCACGTTTCACAACAGATAAGAAAACGTGTGATGCATTTTAAAATTTTTAACTTTAATTTACAAGCTAAAACAATTTGTTCTATTCACATCTCTATCTTTCATAGATCCCAGTTCCTTTCTTTCTCATTCTCCTTATCCCATCTGTCCGCCGTTCCTTCCACATTCAATCCCCTGACCTCTAAGTCTCTTCAAATCCTGCGGAATTAAAGTATCCGCTGATAAAAATCCTATTCGACACGCGCTTTGCGTCATGTCCACCGAGATCCTTTTAACAAATCAAGTTTCCTTCAATTTAGCATTTGACCCGTATCAGGTGAGACAATCTGGGTGTCCCGCAAGGGGATAATATATCACCCCCTCAGCCCCAAGGGTACAACAACCGGTTCCCCCGTCCTTCGCATTAGGGCTCTATTCAGGTGGCCTTAAAACGAAGCGTCACGACGCAATGAGATGTCGGTGGGAATGCTGAGTTACGTCTTCATCCGCTCGTTGCAGAGTTCGGAGAGGGGAGGAGGAGGAGGAGGAGGAGGAGGAGGAGGAGGAGGAGGAGGAGGAGGATTAAGAGAATAGTAAAAAGGATGCCAAAAGATAGGGTCGTCAGAGACCAACTCACGTACGAAGAATGTTGACAGTAACGACGGCAAAGCAAGACAGGGATCGGGAAGGACAGGAAAGGGCTTTAAGAAAGGGTGTGAGGCTTTAAGAGAGAGAGTGAGAGAGAGAGAGAGAGAGAGAGAGAGAGAGAGAGAGAGAGAGAGAACATACAGTTTCGCCACAAAATGATAAAAGGTCGCTTCGCAACAGATTTACTGCTAATAACCTCAGTATCCAATGCTGGGGAGACAAAAATCCTGCTTCCTCGTCTGACAGGACTCAAAAGAAGAAGAAGAAGAAGAAGAAGAAGAAGACGAAGAGGAAGAAGAAGAAGAAAAGGACCCAACTTCATCATCAGACAAGCAAAGCAGACTTCAGAAGTGCCAAATGAAAAGTAGTCTGGTACAAAGTAATTAGTCATACATACATATAATTATACATACACAACGTCTGTGGCATGTGTCTGTGAATGTAATGTCCATATTACAATTTCATTAAGGAACTGCGATGTATAAAATGATGATGGGTCATAATCAGCGATCATATACATGCGAGACGTGTCATTAATCATTTCCCAATGAAATTAATTAGTTGTCAACTGCATCCAACTCAATTAAGAAAAATATGGACAGCTGATAATGAACGCATTCAGCACCGGCCCAATGGATGAACATGAATATTCAGTATATCAGTGCTATTACACTGTAAACACATTACCTATTTAATCAGTTTATAACAGCTTAATACCGCAATACCAGCGAGGCTGGTCCCCAACACCCACAAAAAAATAATAATAATAATAACAAATTCTAGTTTATCCTACAATAATCAGACTGATTAATCCTATGCTATCTTATCCTTTGTTTCTTTTCTTTTGGCGCCAGTCTTTATTACTCTTCTTTATTCCGTTTTCACTGATGAGAAATTTTTAGTCATATCTTACGGTTAAGGCGCCTGAAATATGCATTGTCTTTATGGATGGATCTCATAAACACGAGACGGCCGGCGGGGGACCTAAAGCCAGAAGCTAAAAGGAACAAATGGTGTGAGGTAACTTAGAACGGCCACAAAAATCGCCGGTGGGAAAAGTCTCAAAAATATCGATTTAATCCTTTAATTAAAAACAGCCTTTCTACCTGAGTAAAGGAAAAAAATATTTTAAGAATAATCGTAACTTTAGGGAAAATACAATGGGGTAAAATTGAGTTACAGAAAGGAGAGAGAGAAAAGAAATGAATAGAAACATCTGAATGCAAACTTTTATGAATTTACAAAGGTTTGGCAGTGTTAATATGCAAGCTCCTTGGGAAAAGAGTATCATAAAAAAAAGTAAAAAATGCACCGAAGGTTCTTCTGGCGCAATCGAGTTTTCTGCAGCAGCCGCTGCAGCGTATAACCAGGCCACCGAAAATAGATCTGTCTTTCGGTGGTCTCGGTGTAATGCTGCAAGAGCTGCGGCCATGAAACTTTAACCACGGCCCGGTGGTGGCTATCCTATATCGCTGCTACAGAAGCACGATTATGGCCAACTTTAATTTTAAATAAAATAAAAACTGCTGAGGCCACAGGCCAGTAAATTTGTTAGTTTGATGATTGGAGGTTGGGTGATCAACATACCACTTTGCAGCCTCTGCTCTCAGTAGTTTTTAAGATATGAGGGCGGACAGAAAAAGTGCAGACAGAATAAAAATAAAGTGCGGACGGACAGAAAAAGCCGACACAATATTTTCGGTTACAGAAAACTAAAAACACATTTCACGAAGCTATATTCCTCTCCATCAACTTCTGAGTTTTTTTTCTTTTAAAGGAAACTGGACGTACAAAACAACACCTGAAGCAATATATGGGACACAGGATAAATTGAAGAAGCCCTAATTAGCACAAAAACCCACTGGGAAAAAGAAATCTCACATAACATATTCAAACAAATACCGCATACCTTAGAAAAACCCCAATAAATATAAGGCTAAGTAAAAAAAAAAAAAAAAATGGAGCGAGCAAAAGGCCGGCTTAACTAATAGCCGACATCATTATTGATTAACCATAAGCGTGGGCACGTCATCTTTCTTTTGCGATGCCAAGAGGAAAGTTTTATTGGTTGTATCATTTTTCGATACTTAGGATGCTTAGGGGGAGGGCCTCCTATCTCTTCGTCCTCCTCTTTTCCTCCTCCTACTCTGTTGATATTTTTTTCTCTTCTTCCTTATTTAAATACTGACTTATATTGCTGATTAAGCATATGTACTTCGTTTTTTTGGGGGGGTCGACATATCTCCGTTTAGTTAATTGCTATTCTCTTCTCTTTATTATTATTGCATATATACATATTCTGAATTATTACTACATCATTCATTTTTCAACCATTTTTTTTCTAAAACATTCCTTTAACCGAATACTTCTCACGCCTTTATTCATCGGCCGCCTTACCACTCCCCGCCAAATCCGCCCCCATCCCTGCCCGATCACATAACACCCCCCATCCGTTAGATGATCAGAACACGAGAAAGCTTTTCTCCAAAAATTAATAAAAAAAAAAATTGTGTCAAGGTGCAAATGAGGCACTCGTTCCGTCTTTCAATGCTCAACTTCAAGAAAGCTTAAACTGTCTCCCTCCCTGTAACGACGCTTTATTTCCGAGAGTTTCCCGAATTGGGGTTTTAGGGGGAAGGAGCAGGTGGCTGTCCATTTAAGGCGGTAACGCGAGCGAGCGAGCGAAGCCACATTTCATAATCATCTGAGGTAAAATGGAATTAATGGAACTGCGAAGACGCCGCAAATAAATTGTAATAAGAACTAATAAGAAAAAGCGTATACGGAGGGGCTTGCCTCGTTGGCGCTGGATTCTACAATACCTTTAAATGAAGTCCTTTTTATATATTGTCTTTCCTTTAGAAATAATAATTGAACGTTCTTGGTCAAGTCGTGGTCATACTTGAACCTTAAAAGCATGAAAATGGGAGAAAGAAACTAGTGATAAAAAAAATTATTTACACACATTTTACCGACTTATTGAGAAAAAAGGGCAGTTATACATTTTCTAATACCGTTGAAAGAAAAAATCAATGCATATAAAACTATATCAAGAGAGAGAGAGAGATTGAGAGAGAGAGAGAGAGAGAGAGGAGAGAGGAAGAGAGATTGAAGCTAAATAATTCAACGGTTTAATTTATATAAATAGTTACCAAGACGCATAACACATGAAATGAACAAATTTTACAGTGAAGCAACGTAATAGTGTCAGTTTAATTTATTCAACTATTTTTCTGAGATTTCAATTAGGAAAAAAGGAAAAAGAAATGAAAATACAGTTGCAAGCTCAGAAATATATTTAAATGAATAAATAGATTCATATAATTTCTGGTAGTGTAAAAAAATAAAAAAAACAAACACTCATATTACAAATGATTCAGGAGAAATCGTAAAAACATACGGAATATAATAACTGTTGGGAAATTAATCATTTCTAGTTATATTTACATTTATCATGATACAATAATTGTTAACGCAGTGCACTGAACAAAATCCCGATCCTTCAATCGTTTCTGCGCTACAAATTATCATGACGCGTACGAATGTAAATACATACTATAACATATTTACAAATGTAAATGTATTCCATATTTACAGCCTCAGCACGGTAAATCAGCTTCTCTGTACATAAACAAGAATCGAACTTCAAAACGCACCCAGCCTTGGAAAATGTCACAATCCTCCGCCAGGGGTGATTTTTAATATTCACAGAATCTTACCTTTTAACCCAAGTTCACTGCCCTCAACCTCTCCCTCATCTCCTTCCTTCCCCACACCTTCCCCCTCCCCCTCCTCTTCCAATTCACTTTAGTCAATGAATTCTCTCTGCACCATTCTCTGCTAACTCCCTTCTTGCTTCTACTTGAATCCCCCAGCCCTGCCATGCCTGAATCCCCACTGCCCCTCCTCCCCTTCCCAGCCAAATCCCCACTTCCCCACCTCTCCCCTCCCTATCCAGTCCCTACTTTAAAAGTGGAGTTGGCAGCTAATAACACGGTAGAGCTCTCGGCGTCACTTACACACTGGACATGTTGACAGCATTTCAATAACAAACATCGAGTGCGTCTGCAAGCCAACTACAGAGCCTTGTAAATACCCGATAAAAACATGACGGGGAGCGCAGCAGCGATCAAAAATTTCATTTCTCACAACAAAGCAAAGAAACGTCAGTAGTGGCGTATCCCGGTGAAACTGGTATATAGTATATATATATACTGCTTGTTTACGTTTTATTAGCTTTTTACTTAAGGTTTTAGTAAGACAATTAATTTTACTGTAACATCAACAATTTTTACGTTTTGTCAGTAATTTTCAGCCTGATGATGAGATTATAAACCTTGAAAGGTTGCTAAATAAAATGTCCTGCTTAGCTGTGGCAATATTGTTTGTTATAAACAAAAACACACATATATATTATATATACATATATATATATGTGTGAACCATACAAGTCACAGTGGAAATCGTATACACACAATAAAATTAAAGCTGTTCGTGAGACAATCAATTAAGCTGCAGTGTTTGCACAAATTCTCTCTTCCTTCCTTACAAAAAAATATTATTTCCTCGAAAGAGAAGAAAAGGCGAAAAAGTGGATGGGGAGGAGGACTACTCAAGAGAAAATCCCTAGTATTCTATGAAGAGCAAAAAATGACCTGTTTTATCATAAAGGACGTCAAAATTTCAGGAATTTTCGACGGAATAGTACTCATATAAAGTGCTTTGTGTCGCTCAGCATTTTCTTGTTTAAGATTTTGAGATAGTTAAACGCGGAGTTCATAACCCGTAGATTATATGTTATAAAAAAAAAATACAACAGATACACACTATATTGTACATAGCAAGATCAGCTCTTAAGGGAATCTTCCTACCTAAATACCAGCCAAATTAGGCGTAAAACGTGATATGAACACCAAAGGCGTGCTGAGTGTTGAAAGACTAACGTATGCATAAAAATTTAAAAATCTTACACTTTTATTTATGTTAGGGGACAAAAATTTAATTACTGTAACGAAAAAACTTTCATGCAAATTAACCCAATATCTTTCTCTTTTTTATTCCCGAAATACTGTTGTTAGTGTTTTTCAACTCAGTAACCTGAGTCTTTATGGTTTCAAAGTGACATACTGTCATACACACCAGACCTTCCAGATATCCCTTTCGAAGGAAAAATTTGCAGATAATCCCTAAATTTTCTAATAATCCCTAAATCAAACAGATCTATCCCCTTTCCAAGGTCGACTGTCATAAAAATAAATTGCAAGAATCCCTGAGACCAGACCTTATATTGTCGCCAAAATCTGGCCAACCGATCTTTGACCACCGTTCCGAATACCAATAACACTCTGAAGAAACCTAGTGTCATATAATGGTAAGGGTAATCATTTACATTATAACTACAAAACGCAACCACTTTTACAATGACCATAACCATCCCAATCAATAAGGCATCATCTGGAAACATCGGCCATTCAACGCTTCGCTCTATTCATACCACGGTACTGTAATATGCCATAACTTTGCACTGGACAACTGTTCTTTTTCAACGGACTTCTCACATTACTCCATCCATAACGTATTACAGAGCCGTGGAGAAACAACACACTTTGCCTCATTCAGTTTTTACTATAAACTGTCCGTTCCTATCATCTCACATATTCAAACACACGGCTTGCTTCCATCACAAAAACTTTCAACCTCTCTCCTCAATAACACACAATCTTCTATACCACACATCTTCAACAGTCCTCCACAATACCTCTTTTTATATTTGATAATTAGTTTTTTTTATGGCTATTTATATATGTCCAGCCTTTTCCCTTCAGTTTCAAACTTCTCACATGACTTTCATAACACAAACTTGATCCACACACTCTTCTCCTTGTCTAAAGTCACACTGGACTTCCCTTATCAATTATTCAGTCACCTTTCTAACTTATTCAAAAGAAATCCTACCACACAACTTCTTTGGTATACTAAAATTCTAATAATAGCCAAACCTTCACCCCTCTACATCTCTCTCTCTCTCTCTCTCTCTCTATCTCTCTCTCTCTCTCTATCTATATATATATATATATATATATATATATAATATATATAAATATATATATATATATATATATATATATATATATATATATATATATATATATATATATTATATATAAATAAATATATATACATATATATATATATAAATATGATGTGTATATATACATATATATATACATAAATACACACAAATATATACATATATGAATATAAGGTATTTGTTTTAAAACAGAATTCCATATAATAATGTTGTCTATAAAAACACCAAAGAGGATAGATCTTACAGCGTTATATTTCATGACAAATGATTTCAACTGGCGAAAATATAACGCTGTAAAATCCAATTCCTCTTTAGTGTTTTTATGCGAAAATCTTTATTGTGTGTATATATATGCATACACATACGCATATATTTAAATACATTATTTATTTTTATATATGTTATTATATATTTTATGTATATATATTACGAGCAAATATAAATATACATATATTTTTAATGTGTATATATATTTATATTTTTACATGTATATATACATATAAATATATATATATATACATGTGTCTGTTTATGTATATATGCAATATATTATAATGAATATATATATATATATATATATATATATATATATATATATATATATATATATATATATATATATATATATATATATATATATATATATATATATAAATTTTTGACATGTATAACTAGCAATTATGGCCTCTCATGGATATGTATAAAATTGTTTCTACATAGTAATTAAGTATTTCTAGATAGAAACTTTTAAATTGCTATACTTTTAAAGACTTTAGCCTGCATCCCTAGCATAGGAGCAGGTAAAGCATCACATTGATCATTCTCTTCCTAACCCTAAAAGTTTTTTTACTTAAACCTCTCAGATGATTACTCACTCATATAAAGAGTAGAATAATTATATAATTATCAATATCCAGAGAATTATATATATATATATATATATATATATATATACTCATATATATATATATATATATAATATATATATTATACAAGTATATATATATTTTGTGTGTGTTTATGTTTATGTGTATATGTGAGAGAGAGGGACAGACTGACGCCCCTATAGGTGAAATAAAACACACCCTAAAAATATTTTATCTACTATTTTTTGCCAACGATAAAAACGAAGATGTCTAATTGAAATATTTTTTGAAACAACAAGCTGGAACATTTTATGTAAATTCAAGAGATAAATGAAAGTAATATTTAGCATATTAGATTTTTGGAAAATATATTAAGAAATGGTAAAAATAATAATAACTTTTAAAAATTATGCCAATAGGTGATTTTAATGAACTTTAAAATTTTAATCGATGGGCTATGGGTTACTCTTTACAGGAAACAAACATTATAGCAAATGTTTATGATAAAGTACAAACTTATATGAATCACACAAATGGTTCTAAAGTACGAGAGAACAAATATCCTGCCAGTAAAATGTTTATGATAAAGAATATCTCTTTGATTTGCTAAATCCTCCTGTTTCTCCCCTCCATATTTTGGCTCTGCTGAATTGACTTGAGACCTGATTTCCGAGCTGCAGGCAGTTGGTATCTGCACCTTGACTAGTGAGCCTGCTTTCTTTCTCTGCTCATGGAATTACAGCAAGTCTGAGAATATATATATACCTTCAGCTGGCAGTTTCTCTTGATCTTCGCCATTTCATCATTGCCTCTGGTGCAGTACTTGCCAGAGGGGCCTCGCTTGGCGACGGTAAGGCGTGTCATCCACTTATATTATAAAGCATTGATGAAGATTACTGGGATCACGGCATCCATAATTATTTCGGAGATGACTGGGATCATGGCAGTGCTGCAGTAGTCAGTTGAGTTTATGATTAACTCTATATTTGCTGTCCTTGGCCTTCATTGGAGTGATTTTGGGAGGAGACTTGCATCATTTCATAATCATCCTTTAGCATGTAAAAGTCAGGTTATTCCTTTCTTTTTGTTTTCTATTCCTCTCTGGGCCCCCTTTCCTCCTTCAGAGGTTGAAAGTGTTGCCTAATTATTGGTGTATGTGTTGTGTGTAAATGATTTTTGTTTTAATGTTTATGAAGAGGCCTAGTAATAATTTCTTGTATTTTTGAATTATAATATATATATTGGCTTTTTCTCATTGTTTTGCTATCCCCTTGAGTTATTCTTGTGCTGCATTTACTTGGGTTTGTTCTCCCACCTTAGTGGTTGGCTACCTTTGAACACCTTAATTTGTGGTATCTTTAATTATTTATGGTCCTGTAGACCTAGATTGTGTTGTGGTCCAACGAGTCCATGACATTATTGTGATTCAATAAGCTAAGACATAGATGATCTGAAGACCTCTGACGTCATCAAGTCCTGTGGGTAAAACTCTGAGGATTTTTCCCAGGCTTCAGATTCTCCAGGGAGGACACCAGGGTCCCAAGTGCCAAACTCGCTCAGGTGACACCGTTTTCCTATATTTGTTTCCTATGCCTTTTATGTGTTATATATATATATATATATATATATATATATATATATATATATATATATATATATATATATATATATATATATATATATATGTATATATATATATATATATATATATATATATATATATATATATATATATATATATAAATATGAAAAGAGGTGTAAAAAGGAAACAAATGTATACTCTGAAGTCGGGGAAAGATCCTCAGTCTCTCCACTGACAAGACTTGATGACGTCAGAGTTCTCCAGATCACTTATGTCTTTGCTCATTGAATGAACATAATTATGTTATATATAGCTGAATAGTTTAGTATTTCTCAGCAAATCTTTACTTTTATAAGCACTGAACCATTTCTGTTGAAATGTAATCCATATTAGTTACCAAATGAAAGGAATATTCATTATATTGACCAGTTGAAAGAAATGGATGTTCCTTTCTCTCTTGAGTATGGTCTTTTTACCCGTAACCAGCCCGTCATTAAAATAAAAAAAAATTTCACTAAAAGTGAGTTATCGGCATTATTTTAAAAAAATAATCGTTGTATTTAAGGCACTATTACTATTTATTTCTAAATCATATATGCTAACTACTTTTATTTTATCTCTCGAATTTACATAAAACGATCCAGTCTGTGGTTTCAAAAATATTATTTCGATTACAAATCTGGTTTCTCCACAGCTGACAAAAAATAATGAATAAAATATTTTAAATTAACTGTGTTTTATTTCACCTACAGGGGCGTCAGTCGGTCTCTCTCGCTAGGTCGCTCTTTCTCTCTCGTACACACACACACACACACACACACACACACACACACACACACACACACACACACACACACCAAAAAAAAAAAAAAATCATACCTAATATACAGTATGTATATATATATATAATATATATATATATATATATATATATATATATTTATGTCTGTTTTTGTTGTTTAAGCTATATATAAATATATATATATATATATATATATATATATATATATATATATATATATCAGTATATATATATATATATATATCACACACACATATATATATAGTTACATATTACTTCATCATTTGTTGCTTCAGAATCCTGGTCATTGTAAGCATTAGAATTTATAACTGGTGGATTCAGTACCGAGAAAATGGTCAGATGTGTTGCACATAAGCGCCTGTAAATAAGAAGCAGGACAAGCACATGCGCATACACTCACACTGTATGCAAATAAGAATTATAAATTTTAGTTCATTTAACGTTTACCGACATTTTGAAATATGATTCCGTAGTCAGAATTTGAACGTGTAATATTTTGACACGTAGTTTTTTAAATATACATGGAAATGTGAGTGTGTGCAATTTTACAGCTTTCTGGCAATAAATTCTGCCAAATATAGTAAATACCTCTATAATGAACTTGGTTGAACGGACAAAGATCTCTTAAGGCTCATACAGGGAAAACAAACATTCTGAGCACTGGATAATACTTATTGTCTTTAATATATTTGCAAAAATACATGAAAAAATTATACATGTATTTAAGATATGGTTAATTACTATTTTCAGTCACCTGGGTGAGAAGGAGGGCAGTGAAGCTTGGTTAGCAATAAGAATGAGTTTGATGAACAAATATATGAAATCAAATTATAATTCAGTGCCGGACGCAAGCTTGTTTAAACGGGCGAGAATATTGTGGCAGGATTTCCTTGCTATTAGGCTTTCATGGGTTAGAGGCCATCTAGAACTTCCCTGACATATTATATATCTGTAACAAAATGGAGGAGTTTAGTGTGTCCTAAGTGCGAGACGATGTGAAGGACATGACTGAGTCTCCTGTAGGAAAATGGATGGGTTTGGAGAAAGAGAGATTCTGTTTGATACGCTCATTTTTATCAGTGTACCCACTGGAACCTTTAAATTCTCAAACCCACTGGACCACTCCAACGTGTTGCGTTCACTGATTTCGCAATGTGATTTAAGGATTGAACAAAATTATTGTTGGGAGGGAAAATTAAACCTCCCTCATAAAATATAGTCTAGTAAAATACTAAAACTCTGAAACGTTTGTTTGTTTGCACACCGGAAGCTAAAAGGGGCTGGTGCTGCCCGTAGACTTTTGCTGACTCTTATTAATAGGGTTTAGTTAGCGGTCATGTTTAGCAGAACACCTGTTACTGTTATCAGTTATCTAAGAATTATTTGTAACTAATGTGGTATATAAATTATGGAACTGTTTGCGCCTTTCTGTATTAAATCGTTCATTTAATCATTTCCTTATGATTTCTTGTACTTCTTAATCTACAGAGCTTAGAAGAAGCATACGAGCAGGTTTATCAATATTATTACTAATGCTGCTACAATTATTTTTATTATTAATAAGTCTACACACACTATATATATATAAATATATATATTTATATGTATAAATATAAATATATATATATATATATATATATATATATATATATATATATAAACATACACATATATATGTGTATGTATGTATATATATATATATATATATATATATATATATATATATATATATATATATATATATATACAGTATATATACATGTATATACAATATATATATGTACATGTATATTATATATATATATATATATATATATATATATATATATATATATATATATATATATATATATATATATTATATAAAACCACCCATACGTGCGTGTTTGTAAGGGATATAAAAAAAATTGTTGTTAAACTTTGGTTCCCCCCCATATAAACACCATACTCTAAGAGCAAACAAACATCCTTTACTAGCAAATGTTAATGAGAAAGAATATTCCTTCGATTTGCTAACTAATATGAATCACTTTCACTGGAAATGGTTCAGTACTTATAAAAGTGAAGATTTACTTAGAAGTCATAAGGTATTTAGCAATATAAACATAACTATGGTGATTCAGTAAGCTACGACATAGATCCATCTTCACGTTAAACAATGATGCTTGCTCATGTATATATATATATATATATATATATATATATATATATATATATATATATATATATATATATATATATATATATATATATATATACACATGAGCAAGCCTCAGTGTTTATCGTGAAGATGCATTTCAAGAATTCCCCTTTTTCTAATTCTGATCGAAGCAAGAAAGTGATCAATCTTAAGCTATGATCCCCACATTCAAAAACATCAATTTAGTCTCCAATACATTTCCACCTTCAACTGTTCACTAGTTTCAACTTCAGGTTGCTTTTCCTCTTCAACTGCAAACGGTCCTTTTCCAGACATTTTTTTTTCTCTTAAAACGCAAGTTCCTTCAGCTTCAGCATAATGCCCCCTTCATTCAATTATCATTCGTCCTCTCTTCTTCTTTGCCTATTACATCGGTGCTCTCGTGTCACGTTCCTGACACTACTGTAGTCATCCACTTCCAGGAAACATCTGCTGCTGTTGCTTTTCATCTTTGGCGCTGACTGAGATTCTCCTTCATGTTGGCAATGATACCTGTTCCTTTGACTCATAATTTTCCATGAGTTATCACACAGCTTGCTCTCTCTCTCTCTCTCTCTCTCTCTCTCTCTCTCTCTCTCTCTCATGAACAAACACACACACAAACATACACAATGGATCTCTTCTCAATTTCGAAAAAAGGATTTTTAATAGCAAATTTATCAAAATATGCTTATATTTACAATCACAGAAGAACATAAAAAATAAAATCGTTCTTCCTTCTGATAATAAAATAAAATAAGTTCAACACATACACTACCAACAATGACCAAAATACCGTACTGACAGATGCAACTAATTATCTTTTAATATTCTACAACGTAACAGTGACATTTGGCTTCTTTGATCAGAGAGAGAGAGAGAGAGAGAGAGAGAGAGAGAGAGAGACAGCATATCACAAGCCCAGCTACATTTATACACAAAGATTAAGATAAGCATAAGGACGGAGCAATCAAGGAGCCAGACAACCTTATCACTCAGCCTCCATATAAGGCTTAAATGGGTTAACAGCTACCCTTCAGATGCACTAAGAAGGGACATTATGGAAGGCTGATAAGTCCCTACAGGCCCCGTCATCTGATATTGACAAAGACATACCTTATTCCCAGCTCCTATTTCACAATGATAACATTAGATCATGGAGGTGTGTGTGTGTGTGTGTGTGTGTGTTTGTGTTAGAGAGAGAGAGAGAGAGAGAGAGAGAGAGAGAGAGAGAGAGAGAGAGAGAGAGAGAAGGCGGAAGGGTATATTAAAACGGCAAAGTTTTGTGTTCGATACGACAAAACCAAGTTACAGCAAAATAAAAAAAAAATTTGCCCTTAGTGTAAATTCCTAAAAAACATATCGAATACTGCCTGGCATGGGTTACAAAAGCCGGATAAAAAAATATTCTGAAAACGCCTACTGTATCTAACTAATAGAACCCGGTACCTCTTCGTGTTCATTAGAAGTAATCTTTGTTAGTGTTAAGCTAGTCTACGAAATAAATCACTCAATTAATCAGTCACAGATAAGAACAGATTACACCTTGATGACAAGGTGATTCAAGCATTTAGATGAACACCTTCGATCTCAATGAAGTCCGATTGCCTATTGTGAGCTACAAGGACACAGAAATAGAATTCACCCCAATGATGAGAGAGAGAGAGAGAGAGAGAGAGAGAGAGAGAGAGAGAGAGAGAGAGAGAGAGAGAAGAAACATCCGGACAACTACTACGGCCAAGAAGGAGAGAATTAATGAACGAGAGAGCAAATGTGTGAGAGGGAGATAGCCCAGGTCGTCCATCATGCCATAGGGGACGAGTCTAACCCCACCAAAACTATGTTCCTCTTAACTACATGGGCCCAGACGCACTTCTGAACCTTTCACTTCTTCAAAAATGGAAGCGAAGGGGTTCTTGGAGATTGGGAGTGGTGTGGGGGTGGGGGGTATACTTAAACGGCAGGAGACCAGGGTGGGTGGGGGTGGCCTCATAAATTTTATGTGACATAAGCAGGCTTTTAGTTCGTCCTTTAAAACATCTTATTGATGGACTTGGAAAGATCGTAAACAGCTACATGAATATAAGACGCAAAATAATTAATTAATCTGTTAACTGATTTTAATCTCCGTAGCTTTAAATATCCTTCCGAATGGGGCAAATATATCCGAATCAGGCATGCCACATTGCATAAAATTTAACTGAACGCTAACGTAGAACATGCAGTAACCGACTACACATTCATAGTTATTTTCTTCTTATTATTCTCTTCGGCTTAACCCCTTGTTGGGGTTGCTGTTTTCAACGAACCTTTTCCAAAAGTCTCTAGCACTCACTGACTGTTTCATTTCATAAGTTGTTTCGGCAGATGTTTTATGGACGGATGCCCTCGCTGACTCCAACCTTCCCTATTTATCGGGGCTTTGGAAATACACATTCATTGTTATCAACTCTGCAATTTGTTATGTAAGCTACTAGTAAATCTACGATGCATAACAGCTTAAAAAAAATATAAGTTTTCAAACCAAAACAAAAGCATTTACGTTACACAATATAATGACTAATCTTCAAAAGTTTCGCAAACTCCCCCATTCTAATTACTGCAGTCAATAACACTGACATTTACTTATACAAGAGCAAAACAAAGAGGCAAATGAATCACGTATTAATAGATATCTTCTTCTTCTTTCGGCCTTGTTAGTCCCACTGTATAGCAGGGTCGGCCGCTCGAGTCAACTTTCTCCATCTATTTCCATTCCTTGCATCTTCTTCCACTGGTCCCACCTCACCCATATACCTCCTCACCACATCCACCCATGTGATCCGCTGACGCCCCACACTCCTCCTCCCCCCCATCACTGGCATGTTCTTGGCTCTCTTGATTGGTTCCACCTCCTCTCTTCTTACTACATGGCCATACTATCTCGGACGAGCTTCCCTAGCTTTCTCCTTTACATTACATGTACCACACATTCTTCTTATATGCTGACTCTCCCTCCTTTCCAGTAGTGATATTCCAGCAATCCATCTCACCATCCTCATCTCGGTTCTTTCCAGCAGTCCCTCCTCTTTCCTCTTAAGTGCCCAAGTTTCTGCCCCATATTAATAGATATCATGGTTCTTCATACTCAACATAGCTGTTCTTTGGGTAAAACAAAACCTCGATAAATATTTATTATCAAAATTAGAAACTATCAACATGATCCATAGTTTCTGCAACAGACAACAGAAGAAGATATGAGTTTACAGGAAAACAAACAAATGTTTTCTGATGGCAAATGTCACTACATCGACAACATTAAGAAACGTAACGTATGGGAATAAAATTAGGAAGTGAAACTGCTCTACAGACTGACAAAACCCAAGTACCCCAAAAGCGCGACTTTCCTATTTCCTTATGAATAGATTTTACAAATATGTGGCTTCGAAATGTGAGTAATTACTTACGAGGATCCACAAATCTTGAATGATGAGAAACACATTTAGAGAGAGAGAGAGAGAGAGAGAGAGAGAGAGAGAGAGTATACATATCTTATTTAAGAAGATCCAAAATTCTTTAAATAATATATGACAGGCAAAAACATCAT
Organism: Macrobrachium rosenbergii; assembly: GCF_040412425.1. Taxonomy (NCBI): domain Eukaryota; kingdom Metazoa; phylum Arthropoda; class Malacostraca; order Decapoda; family Palaemonidae; genus Macrobrachium; species Macrobrachium rosenbergii. Next base: position 38,155,647 of record NC_089742.1, on the reverse strand, counting down.
CAGAAACAGGGGGAGGTGAAAGGAGGCTGACGCACAAGTGCCCTTCAATTACTCCAGGTGTCACCAGCCGAGAGAAGGAAACCGTCAAAAAAGAAGACCAAGTTTCAGAGAAGAGATCATTTATTCTTTCGTTCCGGGAAATCTATATTCTTTTAGGTCAGTTGCCGATAGTTGAAGAGGAAAACCAATTTTCATTTTGGACGTGGCTGCAGGAGGAGGAGGAGGAGGAGGAGGAGGAGGAGAAGGAGGGAGATGGGGAGGACAAACTCAAGTGCCTTGAGCCATGATGAAATTGGAGAGGTACCACGAAGCCTCAGCCCTCGTCACACCTCCCTATTCTGCAAGTGTCAATATTTAGGGGTCACACATTAATAACGGCTAATTTGTTCACTACAGTAATTCTTCGCCAACACACATTTTCACCACTTGCGAACACTTTCAGACTCTTCATTCAGCTTCTGCAGTTTTTCCGCACTATCACCCATCGATACTGTATTATGAGTAAAAGTCAATCATTCCACATTCCATTCACGGATCATCATCTTATCCTATAACCTTGTACTTATATCTACAGCCTTGTCTTTGGGTTCTTGCATCACTTCATCCATTAAGTTATAACGCAGATGCGAAGGCTCAGCTTTATATCATAACAGTCACTCTCATGTATACAGTTTCCAGCACACGCTTCACTTCCATCATAAAAATATATTTCTCTCAGAATAATCAGAATAACTTATATTTAACACCAAACATTCCTAACATCCTTACATTGCCTCTGTATTTGTTCTGTCAAAAGCTCTCCCAGGTAATATGCTAAATATATATATATAAATATATATATTATATATGTGTATGTGTGTATATACTATAGTATGTATATATATATATATATATATATATATATATATATATATATATATATATATATATATATATATATATATATATTGGATTGACAATGTTTGATTTGATTGATATCCAGTATCTATCGTGTATCTCTCTCTTCTCTCTTTTTTCTGTATATATATATATATATATATATATGTGTATATATATATATATATATATATATATATATATGTGTGTGTAAGTGTGCAAGACACACACACACAGAGTGAGAGAGAGAGAGAGAGAGATAAACAATAAATACTGATATCAAATAAGTCCAAACAATTGCCCAGTAAACAAGAATGACTCAGGAGAAAAGCACGACACATTTACGGCATGCGTGTCGAACAATCCAGTTTCTAAATTTTGTTTTTGCGGAAGAAGCTTTGTATTCAGGAAACACTAATGCAATAAGAGTGAGAATTTCAGGAAACCCGCGAGGCCAGAAAAACTCTACCTTTCTGCCGCACTCGTTTTCACGAGTGTCGATGAATTTCCAGTTATTTCAGATACGCGAAACTCGTGACCTGGAAGAGGGGCAACTAATGAATGTGATGCCACTTAAAAGCATGCACTTACTTCACACACACACACACACATATATAATATGTTATAGATCTACATTATATATATATATACGAGCATATATATATATATATATATATATATATATATATATATATATATATATATATATATATATATACACATACATATATACATACACATACATATACATACATACATATATTATATATATATATACATATAGTGTGTGTGTGTGTATGTATAGTAGTAGTAGTAGTATATGGTGTGTGCACTCCTACCAAAAAAACGGATCTTCTGCTCAACTGCAAAATTTTATTGATTAAACTTCATTTATTTTGTTGCTCAAACAAAGTAATTCTTAATGCTGGAAGTGACATTTTCATCACTGTAATTACCTAAATAAACAAACACCCTAACAATGGCAATAATTTGCGATGGTCACTATCACACGTAGCCAATCAATTCTAAAACTTTGTATCACAGCCTATAAATCACTCACTCAGTCTGAGCTGCCGCGAGTATTACCGTGATCAGTATAGGCGTTGTTGTATCACTGATAAAACAGCATAAATACCGAAAAATACCGTCTCGTGAAATGTCACGAGGATCGATAAGCGTGTCTCTTGACGCATCCGGCCACAGCAGTTCTCCTTTCTGTTTCTCTGGATGCTGTCGTGGAGATTTCCAGGCGGGCTTTATTTGATTTCATTGGCTTGGAATGACGATCAAGAGCAAGTTTTGGGATGCGCTCGAAACTCGAAAACCCATGTATTTGAAGACTTTATAAACACACAATCGCAAACATTATATGTATGTATGTATATACATACATACATACATACATATACATACATACATATATATATATATATATATATATATATATATATAGTATATATATATATATATAATATATATATATATAATACTATATGATATATATATATAGTATTTATATGAGAGAGTAAGCTTGGGACAAACAGTCCACATGATCAAGTATCCGTACTGTCTAATGTGACTGGTTTGTCCAAGAAAGCTTGTAACTTTTTCTCAATAAATACTCCTTTTAGATATCATCCAGTTTGAATGAGGTCCTTTAGTAATTCTACCAATGCACAGAACAATTGTGTATGCGATAAAGTTAATATATATATGTGTATTTATATACAGTAGATGATTATAATATTTATGTATATATATATGTATAAACATATAAGTATATATATATATACACACACACACACACACACACACATATATATATATATATATATATATATATATATATATATATATATATATATATATATATATTATATATATATACATACATCGATCTCTCTTTGCTTTGATGAAAGCAAACTGATTTTGGCAGTCCCATTACTTGTTAACATCAAAATTGACAGAGAAAGGAAATTAACGTTACGTACAACTCTGGTCTGAAAGATGAAGTTTAAGGGATGTGAAAAGATGAAGCGTTAACGCAAAGACAGCAGCCGTGACTGGGCAGCTTACAGGAGAAGAGGCGTTGGAGAAATCAACTATAACTCTCTGAGCCATTCAGGAGAAAATATAGTGTCTACGGACTCAAGAATGAGTGTTTTCTGAGTGTGTTTAACTGAACTATAGCCTAACGGCGTTATGCCCAATGTTATGACCACCATAAAAAAAAAAAAAAATAACAAACACAGTCAGCTCGGTGCTTTTGGCTTACAGCGATGGCTGACCTTCAAATGTCATCATGCGAAAACATCAGTTATTTATAAATACCTGGTTCCCATTCCTCATTGTACTGTCTATAGCACAACAAAATCTGAAGAGCCGACGTCACTATAAAAGTGATAGAAGGTGTATTATTATTATTATTATTACTATTATTACTACTACTGCTATTATTATTATTATTACTACTACTACAGAAGCTTTATTATTAAAATAAACAGAAGCTTTGCCTGATCTAGATTTAGTTACTGAACCTATTTTCACCCTATTTCGAGATGCAGGCTTCTTGGTATTCCACAAATTAAATTAAAATAAAAAACCGCAAGGTACAACAACAATGATTATAAACTGTAAATAAATAATAATAATTATTATTATTAGTAAATATAATCCCTGGAAAGCTTTGGACTCACTGGGGAAGGTACGTCTCCTAAATGGAGATTATTAAATTTCAACAAAGTAAAATTATTTCACAGCATTTGTGAAATGAAGGAAATAATGTGGGTGGTGGGAAAACTCACTAATTAGCCAGAGACAACATTTGCTGTTCTACACCCTGTACCATTATTGCAAAAACACAGAAAAGAAACAGCAAAGGGAATGTGAGCTTTACGGTAAAAATAATTTCTTAGAGAAAAAAATGCAAATTTTGGCTTTCACTGAAAACCAAAGGATCATAATATTGAGGAAATGTGTCAAAACGTGAATGACAGATGGGAAAATATCAGGGTCAGGTAAAGGAGATAACTTGCTGATAACGAGGCTCTTGTGTAGGTGTATCTAGAAGCTGTAAACTAAATTTAGATTTTTTTTCATACTCCATCTTTCATTTAGCAGTTATGAAGACTGTGGAAGTGACGGTTGTCTTTATTATTATCTGAAATAACCCTACTGGGATGCATGGCTTATCGTTGAAATAATAATAATAATAATAATAATAAATATAATAATAATAATAATAATAATAATAATAATAATAATATCATCATTAACAAAAAACTTGCTAAGTGGAGGGGAAAAAAGATGATGGCAGATAAGTACTGTACTTTGAAACTTGAACACACAAATTGTAGAATAAAAAAGATCCACATACAATTCCGGAGCGTCATGCTCCCTCCTCAGTGTGGAGACACTAAAACCCAACTATTTGTTCTCCGATTTGTGGGTTTCTTTTTTTCAAGCGGAAAAAGGCTGAACAACCGGTTTTCAAGAACACACGAACCCCAAAACGTACATTCAGAACCAAAACATCATCGCATATGAGAAGGGGAAACCCACATTACAGACACAAAAACCAAGAGTGAAGAAATGAAGCCGTGTGGGGTCGAAATATGTGTTAAGCGAGCCATCATTATCTCCGGACCCACCCAGCAACCGCCTAATCAACCAACATCGCCCCCCCTCCCTTTCCTCTCCTATCTTAGTTCTTACCCCCTCCCCTCCCTCACCTCCCCAGCCCCTCTTCCCCATTCGTCCCACACCTGAGGAGCAAAGACTTCCAGAAAATAACGAAAGGTTACGTGAAACCGATACTGCCAGAGCCGGAAAGTCTCAGACAGAGAATTATTTCCAACATTGGTAATTCCATCAAGTTCGTTTCGTAGATGTGGATAATCTAGGCTCTAGTCATTAACGTAGTAATTATTAACAGAATCAGTTATATGAATTAAGAGAATACTCCTAAATTTCCTTTGCTAAACATCCATGCATTCATACATCAACACTTTTCCATGGAAACTTTTTTTAAAATATTACACTAAAAATATAAAATTAAATAGAAATCTCTTTCATATCGTTTTTCCTAGTCATCGGTAATGATTTTATGTTTGACATAACTGTCAATATAATATTCTTAAGAAAACCCTAGCATCATTGATACGATATAACTAAAACCAGCCCACCATTCTAAATCAAAGTTCTCTGTCTCTCTCTCTCTCTCTCTCTCTACAGACGTTACGCTTTGGGTGGAGCACAGAATACGCATATGGTTAAACAGGGAATTAGACACAGCACACCTGGAAAGACACGTGGGCGGGGGACACACAGTCACGTGAATGCCCTCCGAGACCCCGGGATCTGATGGAGGGACAGATAGGAACGAATTTGCCCACACTTGCCAGGGGTTTAATTGGGAAGGCTTTTAAAGCCTTCAATCAGATGGAACGCAATAGTTGAGGAGGAGGAGGAGGAGGAGGAGGAGGAGGAGGAGGAAAGGGGAGGAAAGATCGAGTGATCCCTCGCAGAGGTCGCTATCAAGATGCTTGTGAGAATACAGAAAGCTACTAACTTTCGTGGAATGCAAATGAACGACTGCTTTAATTTAACCTGTCGCATTTTACCCATCGACAGCCACTCAGGACAGATAAACGATAAAATAGCTACACACACATATGTATATATACTGTATATATATATATATATATATATATATATATATATATATATATATATATATATATATATATATATATACACATACATACATACACACATATATATGTATCTCAGCCAATTAGAGTTTATATAATTTTTTTCCAACCCAGCTCTCTTGTCCGGGTTTGGGACCGGCATGAGCCTGTAGATCCCATAGCAGAGTTGTTCATGTAGATAAGTTAATCTTTGTCTCCCTTGGATGGCTGTCTATGACGCTGTAGTAACGGTGAGTCAGAAGTGTTGCAGAGTGGTTTGTAGGAGATTTTAATCTTTATTAGTTATCACACCTCCAGAAAGAAATGAACTAGGAAATTAATAAATTTTCAGTGCCATAATTCTTATAATTTACATATTAAGGAAAATTAAATATTCTTACCCAGTCAGACATGACAAGTATGTTTCCAAGATGTGTTAATGATAAATATGAAGGTTTACGCTCGTAGTGTAAAAGCATAAATCACCTCGTTTATCTAATTTTATGTAGAAACTCTTAAGAAAACTTAATGGTTTCTGTACTCTTCAAAAATACAAAAAAGAAAAAAAAAATTAAGAAAACGTCGTCCTCCTGAAGCCACCCTGCTACATATACTAAGAGAAGCAACTCTTCTGTGATAACAAAAGAGCTCATCGGTGATGCGATCTCTCTGAGATGTCTTCAAGGCGGAATATAAAACTTTCTTGGCGAGAATATTGATCTCCGAAGATCTTAGGAGCTTCTTTAGTCCTCGTGAACTGGGTTCTTTCCAGAGAAATCTTTGGGAATTATTTGCTAATCGCCTTGTAATTAGTGAAGTTTTCTTTACATGCTTTTCACTAAGAGCTTTGTTCTTCACACAAGTGTCAGGGGTATTTAATTAATAAGATCTGTATGAGGATAAATCAAGAACAGCCAATTCATAGTAATTCTGCCATATGAAAGTAAACCAAGAACCAAGTTAGTGATCAGTAACCATGGTACATGTAACTCAATCAGCAAACATTCTACTGAACAGTAACTGCAGAATAAAATGGTGCACATGACCAGAAAACTATGCAATGAAGTGAAATGAAAACTTTAGAGTGACCAGACAGCCCCATGGCAAAGCCATGAGACTCAATTACACTAAAACGAGTGCTGGGACGTGAAGCAACCACCATGACAATAAACCAGGAACAAATCCACAGAATAATGACCAAGATCTATCACAATCAACTAAGAAACAATGTGCCGCCCTACATGAATGAACCAATATAGTACAAAAGAAAAACTCAACTGGACCATATCCACGAACATGGCACTAGTCCGAATTTACCAAATCACAAATATGAAACATGACATTAAGGCCTAATCCCATTCAGGAGACCCTGTACACCAAACTTGAAAACAATAAAACTTGTCAACTGAGCCAGCCATACCTACAAGCCATACCATTATTCCGAGAACACACACATCCCTTGAACCACAACCATGACTTATAGCAGTAAAGGAAGTATCCATTGTAATTAAACCATGAAAACGCAAAATAAATCATGACAAAGGATAAAGAACAGCTTCAACGCTGAGCCAACTAGAGAATGGCAATGGTCGCGTCCATTTCACCACTCAATTACCTGCCATTAATATAACAATCGCAGTATATTAACATTCCTTCTTAATCACTATCTGCTAAAAGCAGCAGCGTCGTCCACGGTGCTTAAAACCGAAAGATCAGATGGAGGGGTATGGGTAGGGGTAGGGGATGGGGCGGGGGGAAGGTGGAGGTAATGGGGAAGGGCGTTGTCTACAGAAAGGTCAGCTAATTATCTCTGCCGACCTACATAAAAGTCAGTTCTGAAATTCCATTTGCCCTCAGATCGTTCTATAATGTAGTCGCTTTGACTGCAACATGAAATGTGGACTCATAAATGTATAAATACATGAAAATTATATACACTTTACTTTTAATGCGAATATGTTTGTGACCAATATACATATATATAAATGTATATATATGTTATAAATATACATATTATATATATATATATATATATATATATATATATATATATATATATAGTATATATATATATATATATATATATATATATATATATAACTATATATATATAATATATATGATATATAACTATATATATATATATATACAGTACACACACACACACACACACAAAATTAAGTAAAAAAACTATAGCTATATATATATATATATATAACATATATATATATATATATATATTATATATATATATAACTATATATATATAAGTATATAACTTTATTTTTATATACATGAATGTCCTGCTACCTTTGTAATGGAATGATCTAACAACGCTATAAAAACAAATTAACACTACAGACATATATTTCAGGTGACACTACTTCAACCCTGATCACTGGAACAAAGATAGGTGATATACTTAAACTTGATCATACAAAGATATAAAAACAAAACAAAAAAATAGGGAATTCGATATCGAACGATATTCTTCTCTTTACATACAAAGGATTAACCTGTGAATATATTTATAATCGCCTACCACAATTCAGACACGTACTTCACAGTAATATCACCTTTTATATGACTGTTTTCAACATAGAAAGAGATCTGAGCGTCAACTGCAAAATCCAATCATACTATCAAGCTTAACGATACCTTTTTACTGCCGAGGATGATTACGTACACTAGTACATCAGCCAGCCGTATCCTACCTGCGAAAGGAAGAGGAAGAAAAATGAGTTTCAATTAAATCGCACCACTGGAGGCGTAGGCAGACACACTGATACACGCATTCGTACAAATCATTTGCGCGAGAGAGCGAGAGAGAGAGAGAGAGAGAGAGAGAGAGAGAGAGAGAGAGAGAGAGAGAGCACATGTCCCTGATGTCACCTGCTTAACCAATTATTTAAATAACTGTGAAATAGACAACATTTTTCCGCAGAAATGATCCCTTGCAATTTTGGGTAGTCAAGCATTAGCAATAGGACAAAGATAAAAGAAATTCTTGTGTTCCAAACAATTTCAAAAGTTATTTCCAAATTCTATTTACAGATAATGACCACAGATTTTGCCTACAACATACTGTTTAAAATTATAGTACAGCACAAAGGAATATCACATGATGGAATCAGTGCAGCATGTGAATGATTTTCAGATACAAAATGATAAGTATTACCAATATTTTGAAGCTGAAAACTTTTAAGCAAGTAGAGGAAACACACACACGCACACACACACACACACACACACACATATATATATATATATATATATATATATATATATATATATATATATATATATATATATCTATATATACAGCCTATAAATGTATATATATATATATATATATATATATATATATATATATATATATATATATATATATATATATATGTATATATATATATATATATATATATATATATATATATATATATATATATATATATATATATATAAATATAATAAATGAAAAAAAAGTGAGTACAAAAGTTTACCAATTAGCTTGCCAAATTTCACCTTCAAAAGAGAGAGAGAGAGAGAGAGAGAGAGAGAGAGAGAGAGAGAGAGAGAGAGAGAGATAGAGAGAGAGAGTAAGTCAGTTGAAACCCACCAGACTTCTCCCTCCAATTCTTCAAAGTCTGAGAGGCGTCAGGAGTGATTAAAGAGAAGCAGAGACTGAAGGCTGCTAGAAAAATAGTTTTTGGTGAAAAATAAAAATAGAGAGACTTTCCTCAAGAAAAATATAAAAAAGAGGGATAGAGACAGAGTGCATGGTTACCATGGATGGTACGGTCGGGGGGGCGCGGGGACGAAGACTTGAGAATAGCCATTTCTTCTCCCCCGCCCCTTCCCCCCGAAAGAACGACATCCATCTTTTTCTGGCCCAAAATAATCGTGAATGATATTGGCTTAAAATTCTAGGAAAACACCTTGGCATCGGTAAAATGGGTAAACATTTAAGGCACTGAAATGGAAACAGTCAGAAGCATTACAGTAATTAAGAATATCACAGCCTTGCATGCTCTATTTAGCCCATACACATAAATACATACATAAACACACACATACATATACATATACATATACACGTACAAAAGTTATTAGAATCATCATACATATACATATATATGCATATATATTATGTGAACACTGTATGCACTTTCGTCTAGGTACGGCGGCACTCCTAACTGATAAAAATTCGCATGATAAAAGGTGAAGAACACTGTGTTCCTGAATATAGTCAATGTTTCCTTGAAAATGGTTAATTTTCCTCGGAATGTTCTTTAAAAATCTGGCAACGTATAAGTTCAACGTACTTTTCTACAAAGAATATTTCTTTGTGCAATGTAGCTGCAAGTACTTGATGCTCTGATTCTTAACCATTGCCATGTAACAAGTTCTAAGAATCCTTGCCAAGGGGCAATCTAAAGTAAGTGTGTAATTCCGCAAACATGGATTGATGCGCATTGAACTGATTCGTAAAATACTTTTTATTAAGGAATCGAAACATTCAATCTGAGTCAGATAAAGCACTAATGTCCCTTCGTCGTGACACCAAC
>NC_089742.1:38103012-38140512 GCF_040412425.1 Macrobrachium rosenbergii | reverse complement strand
ACCAATCCGGATCAGACAGTTATATTAAAAAAACATTTTAAGATTTCATGCCTTATAGCATTTTAACCTTTCGACCGTAAAATGGCCTCTTGTTTCTCAGTGGCTTTGATTTTTGTTTAGTTAACAGTGTTACATCAGCTTCTCCTCCTGCAGAATGTCGGTTTTATCTCTCATACAGCAACCTTTTTCCCTACTAATCATATATATATATATATATATACAGTATATATGTAAAAATATATATATATATATATATATATATATATATATATATAATATATAACATATATATATATATATATATATATATATATATATATATATATATACTATATATCTCTTCATATATATATATATATATATATATATATATATATATATATATATATATATATATATATATATATATATATATATATATATATATATATATATATATATATATATATATATATTATATATATATATATATTTCAGACGGAAATACTTATGGGTCCCTCTTCCTAGATATTTTTAAGCATTTCTTTTTGAGCCTTCGGTTATACCGTGAGAAGTCTCCAACAATTATCTGGAGTTCTGCGATTGCGGAAGACAAACCCTGGGGTCATTTTATGCTTCCAGAAAAAACCTTGACAATCATCTTTCAAATCGTCATTCGAGTTTTCTTACGTAATGATCTTGAATTTCGAAATGCAACCCGTCACATCTCTGTTTCTTAGAGTCCGACGTAAACAGTGAAAGGTTTAAAGAATGAGATCAAGATTCTTTGTAAGTTTCTAGGGAAAATGGACAGATTTACGTGGGAATAATTGGCCTTCAATTTGGAGTATCTTATATTAAGTGCTTTTCTAATATACAACAACAATACTACATAAATAAATAAATAAATAAAATAAATAAAAATAGCTTTCGGTCTCATCAATAAACCAGTTCTTAACCCTAGCTAGGATAAACTAGGATAATCCACAACTTTGTGAGAAAGTGCAAACTATGCCAATTTTATCAATATGGCTTTAGACACTGCTCTCGATAGCTAACTGAACGGCCTTTTAGCTATCAGGCTAATCTATACCAACTCTCATTTATACAGATAATCGTGGGAGTTGTAAATTTCAACGTTAACCAATTTAGGAACTCCCTGATTCCTTTAAACTTCTGAAACGTTCTCCATTCGATCGGACTTCCCACAAGTCTTTTGAACTGTTATAAAATTTTAGGAGGCAATATTGACATCATTTATGAAATTACGTCCAGCAACACCCTTCTGTATATTTTTCCTCGTTTTCCATTTCCTGCAATGCCCTATCTAGATTTGAGATGTTTTATCAGCACACACACACACACAAACACACACACACACACACACACACACACACACACACACACAGAGAGAGAGAGAGAGAGAGAGAGAGAGAGAGAGAGAGAGAGAGAGAGAGAGGAGAGAGAGAAATTTCATTAAATGAAATTACGGATCTAAGAGCTCATAAAGAATCTTTGGCAAGGTTAAATTACAAAAGACACGCTAACGCCAAAATCATTGCAGTGTCGAATAATTCAAGTTTCTCTCTCTCTCTCATACGTCCGCTCACCAGCTTCTCAAGTAGGCTAAAGTTTAGCAGCATGAAACCTGGCCAATATTTGGCTAGGTGACCACCAAAAATGTCCCATGACACACACTCTCTCTCTAATACGTTCGCTCATTAGTTTCTCGACAAGTCAAGTTAAGCAGCACTGAGGCTAGCCAGGACTTGGCAAGGTGACCACCAAAAATGTCCCGTCACACACACACACACACACACACACTCTCTCTCTCTCTCTCTCTTCTCTAATACGTTCGCTCATTAGTTTCACGACAAATAAAGTTAAGCAGCGATGAGTCTGGCCAGTATTGGCAAGGTGACCACCAAAAGGCCAAGTGACAATCACTAAACCCACGACACCGTACGAAGAAGGCCGGAAGCGGCAATGTGTCACAAGAGACCCAATAATCCAAGAGAGTGAGAAAAGGTGACAAAGTAAAATCATAATCTTAATCGCAGAATCTTTCTTTACCCAAAATGATGAACGAACTTTCCCTGTGAAGAGTAAGATGACCTGTCGTTAGGTCGATCGTCTCCCGTCGTCTATGAAAATGCAATTTCGTGTCTCTCAACCTGTTCTCCCATCTGCTGATAATGACGGCGTCATAGTCTTTTCAGTTCTTCCTAACCAACGTCAGAAGAGTAAGATGACCTTTGCTTTCGTTAGGTTATATATGTAATCAACGGATCGTGGATGTTACCTAAATACACACACAAAACAAAGCTACTACAACACCGTCTAAAAACATGAAAATGCAACTTTACTCCGCGCAGTCTCGCTGCAACCGTTGTTTTTCCCATCTGCTGATAATGTCAGGCAGGGCAGCCGATCGAGTCCACAGGTTTTCAGTCCTTCAAAGAAGGCATCGCTTACCCCATACAAAAAAATGGGAATAAAAGCAAAAGAAGAAGAAGAAGAAGATTATCCTGACTATATATATAATATATATATATATATATATATATATATATATATATATATAAAATATATATATATATATATATATATATATATATATATATATATATAAATATAAATTCATGTATATTCCAATACTCTCTCTATATGTACATATACACATAAATGTATATAAACATATATAAATGTATAAATTCATATTCTATATATATAACAGGTTTCCCCGCACTATACATTTCAAAGTTCTTTTTGGTATTAATATTTTCTTTCACTATTTGTTTCATGGACTTTTGGCTGTTACTTATAAAACATGATATCATTATATATATATATATATATATATATATATATATATATATATATATATAATGTAACATATATAATAAATACATACATAATTGCACACACACACACATATTCAATATGTACTGTAAGAGAACATGTTTTTCTTTTCACTATTCTAGGTACATGCTGCGGCAACTTTTTATCCCGAGAGAGAGAGAGAGAGAGAGAGAGAGAGAGAGAGAGAGAGAGAGAGAGAGAGAGAGAGAGATTGCAAGCACGCACCAAACACAAAATAAAAATATTAACACATACAACCCACCAGTTTGAAAATAAATATCTCGTCTACAAAAAAAAAAAAAAAAAAAAACGATATCCGTCAAACCTTCACTACTAACATTGTTTTATGAGCATTTTTTTCATCGCCGCTCATCAATAAATTAGGAGCTTTCATGCCTTGGTGAACTCTAATGTCAGTAAATGTTAGACGTAAGCGATACCATACGGCAATGATGACTTGAGTCTCTGCCAGCGCCATTTTTATAACCAAACGCTTGTTTTTTTTCTGTTTTCCTCATATCACCATTTACACGCCTATTTACGTCTGACGTTGGGGAGCCGTTGTAAAGGCGTATTTCTTCTTCTACTACTACTACTAGTACTACTGAAGAGGTAAATTGGGGAGGTTTACAATATGTGTGTATTCCATGGCCTGATAATACAGGGGTCAAAAATAAACTTTACAAAATGATAAATTTTACTGAAACTTACAACAAAACGTTGTAGTCTGGTGCAAGCGGAATTACGTGATAATGTAGCCTGTGAGCCAACAGTGTGAAATAGTATAAGTACACACACAAGAGTTCCTACGTTTACATTAAAAATCATACATGAACATACAAACCCACATTCAAAAACACGCATGCCCTGAGAACTGAACGTACAGTTAAAAAACACAAACACAAACCGACTCTCGCAAAAACTCTTGAAAGTTTTGCGAATGATCGTTTAAATGCATTTTATCGACTCCTTAAAATTACGTGAAAATTCCGGAGGCTTTTAAGACAAACGTGTTAAGAACTTTACAAGGGTACGCGAGAACCCCCAACTTTCCCTTCTCCTTTTATGCTCGTTCGTAAACGTTTAAAAGCTTAAATATACTGCGCGTACACACACACACACACCATATACCTCCCTTCTGAACTAATAAAAGGGCTCTAACGATCAAAGTATGACGATGCAAAATATACGAAAAAGGATCTCACCATATAATCTATTTATATTTTTCTGGCACAGTCTTATTTTCTTAAATTCCTAATGCACATGTGCCTTCCATAATCCGTTGGCAAAACTTAAAATTTCCCTAGTGCTTTTTTATTCGTCAGAAAGGGTAAACAAAACCGCTAAAATATTGGTACATTTATAAATTCCGAAGTCGACAGGTGTTTCGACCATCCACGGTCTTCTCCAAGGGATAGTCTAGGTTCGCATGGAATAACATTTTAATATATACAAAAGAGTTCAGACATAATTTATACATAAAAATTGTCAGGCATTATTCAGATTTTGGGCAACATTCAGGTAGAAATAAAAAAAGATGTACGTAGAAAGATTTCGGTTGGTGCAGAGAATATTAAATCAAGACCTTCCAGTTCCTTAACGCCGGAAGAGAAGCCAATGAGAGAGAAAGCAGTCAAGCTATTGACTCATGGGGTGCTTACAGAACGGGGCTGGGCAAGGGGGGTGGGGAACCGTGCTATATCACTGTAGCTGCTGTACAGACTTTAAGATGGAGCAATAGAGAATTCTAAAGGTACGTCCACACTGCAGTAAAACATGTGATAAACACACGCCGGCCACTTATCAAATGCATATCACAAAGAGGTTGAAAACAAATCAACGATTCGAAGTGAAGAACGATTTGGCTTGTGCTAGCTAATCTTATGAGGCACTGGTTAGAATTTCCAATACGACGTTCGCATGTATTCAACCTGTCTGCGATGTGGATGCAAAAAGTTACTGATGTGTTTATGAAGCGTTTTACTATAATGTGACCGTACCCTAAAATTAAACAGAGAGCATAGGATAGTAAGGTACGTTTTATACCCTCTTTTTGGATTAAGAGAAAAGAATGACCATAAAGGACAAAATGAATGCAGTACCAATTAGATATCAAGGTTGGTAAAATAAATAAATAAATAAATGAATAGTCTTAATACTTTACTATACCTCTGTAGCTGCTATACAGTTTTAAGATGAAGTAATAAGGAATTCTAAGGGTGTGTCCACACTACTACAGTAAAACATAAACCCACGTCATCTACTTATCAGGTGCATATCACATACAAGTTGAAAACAAGTCAACGACATTAGGTGGGGAATGGCTCTTTGGCTGGTGATATTTGATCGTATGAAGCATTGGTTAGAACTGCCAATACGACGTTAACCTGTATTCAACCTGTCTGCGATGTGCATGCAAAAAGTTACTGTGTTTATGACATGTGGACGCACCCTAAAATCAAACAGAGAAGAGAGGATAGTTAGGTAACTTTTATACCTTCTTTTTGGATTAAGAGTAAAAAGACCATAAAAGACGAAATGAATGTAGTACCAATTAGAGATCAAGTTTGGTAAAATAAATAAATAAATATATAAAAAGTCTCAAAGCATGATACGAAATGACAGCTCAACAGAAAGGAAATTGAAGAAAAATAAGATGCCATGGTAATAATGTCGCGGGGATTAACGCATCAGATCAAACTACGGAAAGTGGTTTACTATATAGCCCTGGATACAAACAGCGTATATCCCCAATTATATCACACTGAGTCAAAACCAGACGTATAAGGAAGACGAGGCATTCACGAGCTCTGGAGGACAGGAAGTATCAACGGAGGCAAGACTTAAAATACAAGATGGTAATGTTACGAATTAAGTATACCTTAGTTTAACCAGACCTCTGAGCTGATTAACAGCTCTCCTGGGGCTGGCCTGAAGGATTAGATTTATTTTACGTGGCTAAGAACCTATTGGTTACCAAGCAACGGGACCTGCAGCTTATTGTAGAATCCGAACCACATCATGAGTTTTTATCACCAGAAATAAATTCCTCTAATTCTTCATTGGCCGGTCGGAGAATCAAAGTGTGTCGCCTTCCCAGCATAAGTAGAAGATCTGTTGAGATCAATGGCCTTCGAAGCATATGGGTAACAGGAAGGGGCGCAAAGGGGCAAGGATAGGACTTGGGTGTGATGTAAAGATTGGCGACGGAGAACGGGTGGCTAGAAATGGCTGCGGCCGGTCGTCTTTAGGACAGACTATAACGGATTTACAGGTATGTTACAGGTATGCTAAACATTTAAATGTAATAATATTCCGCCACAGTGAAACTAAACTGACGGAACGTCAAGAAGTTAAAAAAGAAAAACGGGCCTTAATATTCAAGGAACACGAAAGGTATTTCATTTATGACTAAGTGAAGAGAGATTCCCTAGGAATAAGCCTTCTGTTCTGAGAAGGCTTGAGAGGAGGCATAAAGTTATATTTTTACTACGTTTACCTAACAGATAAAACGATGAATGAGATTCTATCTATATCTGAAGCTGGCCCTGTGTGGTAGAACAACTTTTGATGGAATGTTTCATATACTCGTGTATATACGAGAGAGAGAGAGAGAGAGAGAAAAAATGGAAAGTGGGGACGGGGGAGGAAAGTCCCCTGGCATATTCAAGGGGCCCGCGACAAAATAACTAAATATAAGGTACCCATCTTAAAAGAAACCCAAAGACTTGAGCAACTGTAAATACAAACACCTTTCTGCAGGAGTAGCGCCTCTAACATCTGCAAAAACAAGAAGAGATCTCTTGACAGTCGTGAAATTGAGGGTACTTCTTTATAGCGGCGATTTCGCGAACTGAGAAACGCATAAAACGTCGAACGTTGAGAGAGAGAGAGAGAGAGAGAGAGAGAGAGAGAGAGAGAGAGAGAGAGAGAGAGAGAGAGAGAGGTCCAAACAGAAGTAAATTTTCTCAGTGACAAGAAATGATTTATCTTAAAGAGGAAAGAAAAGATTTTGCAACATACCAACACAAAATAAAAAACAACTCCATGGAAAACTAGAATAAACAAACATTTACCTAACTTATGAAATTAATGTTCAACAGAAGAAAAGGGAAATCAAAGTAAAAACATTAGCGCATTATAGTTGGCTAAAAACCCCATTAGCTTCTGACAACAGTAAAAAAAAAAAAAAAAAAAAAAAAAAAAAAAAAAATCACTTCACGGTACCATATGGCGTCTCAATTTCGGGGTCACTGACTTCGAAAGTTATCTTCCACGATAAGAGGAATATAAATCACCTCAAAAATATCACCGTCAACACAATCATTAAAAATAGTGATGGTGACACTAGTGACGGTAATTATGACCAAACACAAACTCACTAACCCTCCAAAGAAGTAGAAAACGGACAAAACAAGACGACAAGAGCGTTGGGCGAAGTAACGAGACATAAATAAAGGCGAAAGTCGAACCAAGCGGAAAAGGAAAAAAAAATCGAATGATAAAATCGCACAGCAAAGAAAGAAACCCCAAAACGGGGGAACGGGGTCAGGTAGGAGAGGCCATAAAAATCAATGCGCCCAAAAATACTGTGACACCGCTGCAGAATTTCCACTAAGTCAGAATATCAGCCGCGATGATAAATCAGCCGAAAAAGGACATTACGTGTCTCTTCGACTCGGTCATGAACCTCCTCAACGAGTGCCTCCATTAGATTCTATCTGGCCTCCCAATACACATATACTTTGTTTGGAAGCATAACAATAAAGAGGAGGCGGACAGCAAAATATACGGTAAAGAGCTCACGGGGGGAAAAAAATGAGCGTCTTTCAAAAGAGAGAAAAATTCCCGACTTTCTTTTTCTTCTAAAGATGAAATCTGCTGTCATCTTTAGGTTAATGAAAGAGATCGTAGAACGACTTTTGTATGATGTACATCAGTCACCAAAATTCATCAATAGCTTGTAATGATCTGCAAGAAGTCTAATGGGTGAAATGCTAAAAAGTAAACGAAGGACCGGACATAACATGAGAGAGAGAGAGAGAGAGAGAGAGAGAGAGAGAGAGAGAGAGAGAGACTCCTCAACAGACTTCGGTTAGTGGAAAAAAGGATCCTCTACAGATCATGGGAAAGTAAAAGAAAAAAAAATTTACTCCAGAAAGTGAAATAAAACTAACTCATTTGTTTCACGACGTGGTCTTTCATTATGTGACGCGATGTGGTGTAGTTCTTTGCTAAACAATCTGGTTCTAAACTAAATTGCACGAGGTGGTACTTTGATACGTAGCACCATGCTATTTTATACGGGGTGGTACTATACTACGTCACATCTTGCTATCTGACGCGATCGGGTCCTTTAATAAATTTAATAAAGATCTAACCAATAAATTGTACGGATCGAAATCGACTGCTCTGTTAAATACAGATATAACAGTAGCTTTTTCTTTCAACACAAAAAATAATTTCGTTAACTAAATATACATAACAAACACAGTATTATCGGAAAAAAACCATGAACAATTACGTGAATTATGTAATTTACGACTAAAGAAATTATATACAGTATGTCCACCTATTACTACATTTCACAATACCAATGTTAACGATGAAAATAATAATCTCATGTGAAAACATATAACACACCCCGGAATGAAACAGCTTACTGTCACATAGCATCTTTGCAGTAAGTTTAAACGTGTACATAAGTAGGATGTCACATCGAAAAACAATAATATTAATCCTTACATATCCACAAACTAAGAATCATACAAACAGAAATAACTGATATTCGTGATTCCATTTATTTTATTTCTTTTCACTAAGCTATTTTATAAATATATATGTTTTTTAGGTTTCTTCGTGTTTCATTTTTTGTTTCCCTGTAGGTTGCAACTTTCGTATCTTTCTGCATTATTCTTATATTGTATATTTTATTTTTTTATGACTACCCATTTGGCTATTCTCTCTGATCACTGTCTTTTAAACATTTGCTCCTTAATTTTTTCTGACTTATATTGACATTTTTATTCTTTTCTATGAGAAATATCCCTATTTCTTCGTCACAAAGGCTTCATCACTTAAATATTTTCTACTATGTTAAGTCTTATATGCCCCTATTACTGTGTCTGACATGCATTCTTTTGCGTCTTCAATTCGTCGATAATCTCCTATTCCTAGTCTAATTCATTTAAAATTCCTCCTCTTTGAGCGAAATTATTTTCATTATTCTTTCGGAATTCTGAGTGATGCCTCCGTCACATACTCCTGCCTCTCTTATCTATGTCCGTCATGCACTGATTTCTATTAAGTTCTTAAATTGCGATCTATTTATCACTTGACTTTCCGCTCCTGATTCATTTTTATATTCCTCCTCTTCCTATCTTTATCTTCATTGTCCTTCCAGAATCCTGAGAGGAGTTTCCATCCTATGTACAACTTCCTCTCTGATCTGTAAGTTCTATGTATTTATTCCTATCATATTCTTCGATTTCTATAGATTTCTTATCCATTTCTTCAATTTTCTCTGATTTATATTTCTTTTCCTCCGATCTTAAACGTCATTCCCCGTCGTCCTTCCAGAATCCTTGGGGCATAAAGGAGATGCGAACTTTAATTAGAATTTCCTGATCTCTTTGGACTATCAACATCCGGACGCTCCGTAATTGGATACAATGCAACCAGAGAGAGAGAGAGAGAGAGAGAGAGAGAGAGAGAGAGAGAGAGAGAGAGAGAGATACTTGTTTTTTATTTGATTTACCTGGGATTAGTGGGTTTTTTTTCACGGTGAAAGGGGAGGGGAGGGGAGAGGGGAGGGGAGGAGCCAACCCATAAGTTGGAAGTAAGAAGGCTTTTGATGAATCAAAGGCATCATCTTGTTTACGATCGTTTTTTTTTTCCTATTTCCTTACTTTCTCTTTGTCGTGTTTTCTTATTTGTTTGTTTGTTTCGTTCCTCTCTTGTCCGCATTTTCTATTTTTTCCATTTTTCTATGTAGCGTTACATTATCTTTTCTAATTTATTGATAACTTTTCGTAAACAGCTCATTTTTAATATAAAAAAAAATAAAAGTATAAATAAATAAATAATTTCCCTAAAGAGGAACTAGTACATAAAAACCTAACAACAAATATGATACACCAATAGCGAATATTTTCTTTTTTATTTCAGATAACCGATGAAGCGTAACTGGAATCCGACTGCCACTGTACAATAAATCACTTTCGTTTGACAAGGAAAAATATTTGTTTGAAATGGAGCAATAATATTCCAGGACTCCTGCCTGTATCCGTCAAAATGCCGCAAATGCATCACGGATTCGCTAAAGTTCTCAGAGCTTCAATATTCGGTTGTAGTACACTAACCTTACGCAAGGTGACGTCGCAAAAACTATGGTCATAGACGTGAAACTGCCATGGTAATCACCCCGGAAAATAAATTGCATACTTTATATAGCTATGAGAATAAATAAATCTCAGTAAAAAATTCTCTCCTATGAGAGAGAGAGAGAGAGAGAGAGAGAGAGAGAGAGAGAGAGAGAGAGAGAGAGAGAGAGAGAGAGAGAGAGACTATGCATCTAAAAATTTATGCCTGTTACAGAGAGAGAGAGAGAGAGAGAGAGAGAGAGAGAGAGAGAGAGAGAGAGAGAGAGAGAGAGAGACTAATCTAAATTTATGCCTGTTACAGAGAGAGAGAGAGAGAGAGAGAGAGAGAGAGAGAGAGAGAAGTATGCATCTAAAAAAAACGTTCATTCATGCCTGTTACAGAGAGAGAGAGAGAGAGAGAGAGAGAGAGAGAGAGAGCATCTAAGAGAGAGACTATGCATCTAAAAATTCTATGTTACACACAGAGAGAGAGAGAGAGAGAGAGAGAGAGAGAGAGAGAGAGAGAGAGAGAGAGAGAAACTATGCGTTAAAAAATTCATGCCCGTTCAGATCAATTCGTCCGTTAACAAGGCCCATAACCGGCAGCTTTCTGCCCTCGCAAAAAGACGACTGAACGGACCCGTTCCATCAACAGCCAACTGTTATCGTATTTAATGGCGGCCATTTTCTTTCATGGCCCTTCGCCATTTCATTCATTATAAATGAGGTGACTTTATGCAGGCCATAAAGATGATTTATACCGACACGCCAACTTTTAATAAATGTAATACGAACCCGAAGTGCCGCCGCGTCTCCTCGATGCACTATTGCGCTCCCTCCTTTTATACAAACTCACAGAGAAATATTGTGGTAGAACATTGGGTCTTAATGGGGGGAATAAATCTTATTCTTTTAAATTTACTCCCGGCCATTGTAAGCATTTTTAGCTGGGCAAGCGAGACGACGTATCTGTGGGAGATATATTCGCTATTATATATCACTCCTTTATCATGCCACAAATCTCAAGATCCTCTTCCATACTCAGTGTGTTTGAATGATGGGCGAACAGGTGAAAGCCTTGATTCATTTGCTAAGAGGGAAAAAACAAGACCAACTTTTTTTTGGGGAGGGGTGGGAGGGAGCATGACTTAAGAAACTTTCTAATACCAGCTGAACGTCAGTGAATGCAAAATCGTGCAGTCAACTTCTAGGAGAGTCCTCATGACACTTCATTATTTTGAACATTCTTAGGATTGCAAATACTCACGATATTGCATACATGGCCACTTTGGTGTATGTTGAATACAGATGCTATTTTTTGGGGTTATGTAAATAAAACTACATATCTATTGGAGGAAATATCATGCAGTATAAGACCACCATACTGAAAATGGAAAACTTTCTTATTACAGCTCGCTCCATGTTACATACATACATATACACACGCACATGCATGCTTTTTTCCACATTAACGATAAATATTCAATTTTGCGTAAACCTAAGATTAATAAAAAATATTGAGATTCACCAAAAAAAATTAAAAACAACGATGCATGCTGCGTTCCCTTTTATGCATTATAAACAGATTCAAACATGCGCACGTACATCAAGTTATAAAGGAAACACTTGACAATTTTCAGTCATGTTCAGGAAAAATATAAAAGAAACAAGTAAATAAAAAAATGTACAATTCCACAATAAAAAGAAAAATGAAACCTCACAAAGTCAACATGAGTAACATACGCTAAATGCCAACAGTAAGAAACTACAGAGGTACTGAATCAGTATCCTTTACCTAACCGTGTACAGCCACGCAGAAAAAAAATAAAAAAGGTGCCAAAAACCTCCAGCTATGCAAACACGGCCATGTCTTCTCTTCCCCTTACAGACAGACACCCTGTACAAATTCCGAACTGATCGCCGTCCAAACTAATGGGGGAAGACATTCAAGACTCCTCTAAGAAAACACTTACTTTCCCCTACTCGAACATCTCCGATCTATCGCATCATAGAAAAACGGGGGAAACTAAATAGTCGGCTGTGCCAATCCACACAGGCGAGCCATTCAGAAAACCAACAGAGTAATGGAAAAGGATAATGGAATGCTGTGAAATTCACTTTGTGAAAACAACGGCCTTTTAGTCATATTTTCTGAAATTCGTCGTTATCTGCGTATAAATACACGAGTTCCTGGTGCGGGATATTGATGTGCTACGGTTTAACAAACAGTAATGCTGTGTAGTCTTGGGGTTCAGTTTGGCTTTGTTTTCTGATAATTATAATTATACAATGTAAATTAAAAGAGATAAAACAACGACCACAACAACAACAACAACCAATAATACTCGTAATAATGATAACAAAAATGTTTTATTCATATATTTGAGTTTTTCCCATGTGTAACAGTCTATGGGCAATGTACTCCTTATTTAGATATGGCAAGCCTTGTATAAAAGACGCAGAAGAATATAATGTACTTTCTTCTGTATGTCAGGTATCCATTTGATAATCACTATGGTCAATATACGGCTGATCACTATTGAAATTACAAAGAAAATCTGCATTTCACGTTCCAAATTAAGACTAGGTAGAATGGATCTGGCCCTACTAAACCTTTGTTATCAGGTTTCATTGAAGAAACATGCAATGATAAGTCACTACTCTCTGAACATTCTTTCTAACCTATGCTAAGTGACTCACTCTCTCGATTCTAAAATTGTTAATCCTGCCAATAATGTCTAATGCGACCTCTTCCTTATCCTATGGCTGCATGCTGGGAACCAATTTTTCCTATTTTGTTCCTCTTGGCTCACGACTCTTACTTAAAGTCATTCTTTAAGCCCCTTTTTCCAAATCACCCGTAGATGATGAGACGCTTCGCTATAATTAGCATTTCCTGTTGGCCCGCGTCCTGAAGCCAATTCTTGGTCTGGCTTAATCTTTCCAAAGCTATTAGCACTGGTGTAGAAAGTATTCTGTTTAAGGGCAAGCAACAGCTTTCATATCTCTTACCTAATATTCTTCGGATACACTTATAAGTCATCGCCAATCGAAAAATAAACTCAGACCTATCAAGATTTCGGATTCAGAAGCAAACAATTACAAGGAACGTTAATGAATGAAACGGGCTTTGCTCTTTAGGTGCTTCTCTTAAAAGCAATTTCTCCAGCTGTGTATATGTCTTTGATTATTCAAACTTCTACTATTATCTTGTAAAATCCATTTTTCCCCCCATAGGAGTCAGTTCCCATTTATTAACTGTATACTGCCCTTTACTTAATGCTACCGGTTTAGAATCCCTTGAAAAATTATATATATAAAAAATAGGAATTCACAAACTATACAGTATATTCCCAAGGAAAAAACATCACGGAAGGGAAGTTAACATCTCGACGACATAATTGCAGTGTTTGACTATATTCCGACGGCAGGAGGTGGACTTTTTACGATAGCCATAAGCGCTCCCCTTACTCACTTTATGGGCATAATGATTTAACTTACAGAAGACGAGATATCTCTCACTGGCAACACCCCCCCTCTCCTCTCTCTCTCTCTCTCTCTCTCTCTCTCTCTCTCTCTAAAGGCTCCAAAATAAGAAACTCCGATGATTTGCTCTTTTTTGTCATCAAGGTTAATATTGCGTCACATAACTTTTCATATGCTTCAAATTTTGTCGAGCTCAAACCTAATATTTCAGTTCCTAAAATGCACAGACTAATCAATTTATCCTAAATGTGATCAAATAAAACTAGATTAGGTTTTCAAGCTGTCAGAGGGCTACAATAACGGTTGTGAGAGAAAGCTACTATACTGAATTAGATCCGGACGAATATCCATGACAAGAGCTAACTGGGAAGATCACAACACAATACGAGGAAACAGCTGAGATGTGTGGCGGAAAATAGACTGAGATGGCGCTGTCATGTGATGAGAAGGGGAGCCGTTAATCTAGAAAATATAGAAGCAGCAGGACGAAGACCAGCATGAAATCCTAAAAAAACCATGAAGGAAAAGACAATAAAAAAAAATGTTCGAGAAAGATCAAAGTCGAGAGAAATCATTCTTGTTCACGTTTAACCCGTATAGTAACTCCTTAATGACAATGGTAAAATTGATAATGTCTACTTGCTCTATTTGATGAGCAAAAAGGTTTATTTACCCTCCCGAATCCCTATTTGAAAGGGTGCGCCTGAGTTCCATACCAATAGCCTCAGAGGCCACTAATTATTGGCGTATCCTTGGGATAATGAAGCTGATATTACTCTGTCTAATAAACGATTAAGATCCATAAACATCAAATTGAGCAACAGTGGAGATTAATATCTTTCTTATCTCACAACTTTTAGCTGTAAAAACAAATACTTCCAACTTGGAGAGTTAGCAGAGTATCTAACCTATTAAGTGTTCAGAGATTAGCCCCTCTTTCAAACAGTGAGTTCCTTAGCCATGACTAATTCCATGACATACGAAGACGTCTTTCCTAATAATTCTTCCCCTCATCCCACACCGAAGTTTCCCACTCTCCCATCGCTTATGGCCATCCTGGTGATGACCTAATGGTCGATTCTCCCCTTAAGGAACCGCGCAAAGTACCGTGCGGAACAGATGGATTGCCCGACCAAGAGTCCTAAAGCAAACAAGCCATTTAGGCCTAAGGGACCTTCAAGGAGAAAGCTGGCGACAAAAATCCATCCCCGTTACGACGTCACCAGGGACATATGGCCCGCTACGTGTCATCAGTCGAGGTAATGGGGGAATTATGTGCTCCTGAGTGCGCCATTATGGAAGAAAACACTTCATGTGAAGAGGTTATATAGTTGGGATAGTCCGCAAAGTTGTTAATGAAAAAAAAAAAAAAACTCTTGTAATACAGGAACGCCACTTCTACAGACATGAAGCGCTTATTATTTTCTTAATTATCATGGACCCTGCTGAAAATAAATTTTATTTGTGCAAATTTCAGGTTAAAATGAATAAATAATAAAAGACGAAAGATAAGTCTTGTATGACATGCAGTTTACTACACAAGCTCATAACTTTTCATAACAGAAACCTGATCGGAAAGAAGTACAAACAACGCTTTTACAGGCAAAGTCAGTCTCTCTCTCTCTCTCTCTCTCTCTCTCTCTCTCTCTCTCTCTCTCTCTCTCTCTCTCTCTCTCTGGTGTTCTATTCGACTCAACATCCTTCAATCCCTTCCTTCACAAAAAAACCATGTTTGCACAAATAAATCTCATAAACATCATCATTGACGACGCGGTCAAGGCTATAAGCAACATAACGACTTAATAAACAGATGCAAAGCTGTTTACTTCTTATAAGCTAAAGGCTGATGTCTCTCGCTGCCGGGACTGGTTCAGATTCGGTCGACGGCATAAAAATATTAATTATACCAAAGCTGAACAAACCCATAAACTTGATCTTTAGGTTTAGCATAAATCACGCGTGGGGGTTTTAAAACACCTGACGGGTGTTTTTATGTGCTTTCATAAACTTTCCGATTGACAGTAAAATATCATGAGAGATCAAATAAAAATGTTCAGTTCTGGGTGTTTACTGGTTAACCATTCACAGATCTATGGGAATTCAAAGGCCACGTGATGGACGTTTTAATTTCTCGATTCCCGTTTGCATTTTTGGAGGCGATTTCCAAAGTAAATAAAATGAAATAAAATGAAGGGGTATCTCTCTCACTCGTTAAGCTTGGACATACTCTACATTTTCACATCATTTAAAAAGTGGAACCTTAAGATGCAATAGATTTTTCATTCCTTTGGAAAATTTTCCCCTTTTATAACTAAGCTTTAGCAATTCGTAATGTTCCAAAAACAGAGATATCTTCTAACGACTTCCATTTTTTTTGTCATTCTGTCTTCCTAAAATTCACTGGTTTGTTACTTTCACCTCCTTATGCACATTTCTACTGTTTCCAGTCACTTTTTCCCTCATCTTATTAATCGTTCAAGTTTTACATCTATACGATAAAAAAACTGACCAAACGTATGATTTCGCCATTTCTGTTTGTACGCAGAACTGAAACATTCCTATATTTTCACTTTATGTATGTACATATTTTATGTATGTATGTATGTATAAACAGATACATTATATATATATATATATATATATATATATATATATATATATATATATATAAATATATTCTATATGACACTGAAAAATGTGCAATAAACTTTTCCATCTTTTCCAAGACATTGTCTGGTCACTAGGGTAACAAGGTGTGACGAGTTCACCTGAGAACTAATCAGCAGTATAGCACACTGTTGAGTCTTGCGTCTTGTTTCGAAATCTATTTGAGGAAATTTTCATTACATACTGTTTGCACATAAAGCCGAGTTGCTATTTGCTTTCTTGTTCATCTATGAATATAATAAAAACAACATATTAAACTTCGTTTTGATATATAAAAAATACAATGAGAAAAAAACAAAACATAACAGTGCATGACGCATTTGTGGGTGACCGGATACACCAAAAGATGACATAAAAAAACTATCTTTTCAGCTAGTAATCCATATATCTATCTATCTATCTATATATATGTATGTGATATATATATATATATATATATATATATATATATATATATATATATATATATATATATATATATATATGTATGTGTGTGTGTGTGTGTGTGTATACATATATATGTATATATACATATATATACAGTATATATATATGTATATATATATATATATATATATATATATATATATATATTTATATATATATATTTATATATATACATATACATATAAAACACGCTTGCACACGAATAAAATCTCTACACACACCACGCAAATCACCCTCAAGCTTTTTACAAGAGCATTCCTCACACCCACACGCGAAAGACACCTTCATCACGGAGGGAGGGATCTTATCTAAGACGCCCTCGGCAGGTTCTTCCTTTGAGTAGGGAAGAAAAGAAACTATAATTGCCATTTCAATATTTGCCGCAAGTATCCCATAAATCGTCTACAGTAATAGATTTCCTTCCTTCCCTTCCATTCGCGAGGCTTTTCCTTCTTTCTTTTTCCCAACAGCCAATCCAATTCGGTCAGCGATCAGGACGCCCCGAGGGACCGCGGCGCGCCCACAGGGGATTTATTTAATTACTGTCAAGGGACTCGGGATTAACGGCGACATAAAAGGGGGAAAGAGGAATGGTGGCAGGGAAAAAAAAATGCTGGAAAAGCACAATTCAGCAGCTCTGACGACAACGACAAGGAAACTATACGGAAAACTGACACAAAACAACATACACATATATATGTTACACATTATATATATATATATATATATATATATATATATATATATATATATATATATATATATATATATATATATATATATATATATATGACTACATACTGTGTCTCATTCATTGCCCCATTGATGCGTTAATAAACGTGAAAGGCTTGGTACTGAACTTCTGCCCCCATTTTCCTGTGGGATTCGCTTATACATTGAAGTCACGTGTATATACTGTGATTTTTTAAGCATACTGTATACTGATTTCACCATTCTCTCCCAACACACACACACACACACACATATATATACACTATACGATTTCACCAATCTCTCCGATGTTAATATTTTTTTTTTTGTGGGGGACGATCACTGTTGCCGAGACATTTTAATGTTTGTAGGCACACACACTTCTTAACTGACCAATAAACTAAAACTATTTTGGGCATCTTTTCTCCTTCAGTAAACTCTTCTAATTACACCTTCTGGTACAGATATTTTTCTCGCTCTGAAAACCGCAATAGAAACAATTACGGTAAAATCTATATATTCAGAGCTATAATTCTACAACAGAAATTTAAAATTCGTATTTAAACAAATTTTAGGTAAAGCACCAGTTGCCTTCTAGTATCAACTACCTTATAACTCATCTCGTCTCTCACGGTGGTATGCCATCTTCCATAAAACTCTTCAGAATCACGGGACTTTCAGCAACCACGCCAAAATTCATCACTTCATGTTCCTTCCTGGCTTCCAATTACGTCCATAACCCAACTCTTCCTTTAGCGTGTACCTCAAGCCTTCAGCCCTTTTCAAAGCTTTTAAACTCCTTCAGGAGGAGTCTGTGCAACTTCTTTTTACGATAAAGTATTAACGTTGCATCATCTGCAAACATTACAAAACTTTCACCATAACACTCCTCCCTCTCACCCGTCTCTCTCTCTCTCTCCTCTCCTTATTTTATATATAACATAACACATGTAATATATACACACACATATATATATATGTATACATTATCAAATATATATATATATATATATATATATATATATATATATATATATATATATATATATATATATATATATATCTTTTTCACCTGTGGTAATGTGTGATAAATGAACAAGTACAAAGTTATTGTAATCATATATATTATGCGTATATGATCTATATATATATATATATATATATATATATATATATATATATATATATATATATATATATATATATATATGTATATATATATATGCATAAAGACAGTTTGACTGATAGATAGACAGACAGACAGATAGATAGTATGTGTGGTACACGAGCAGGCAGGCACGGATATGTGTCCACAAGTGCCGGAAATCTCAACTATATATCCTTCGCCCCTAACCAGCCAATAAAGTGGGGAGAAACATTTACTCTAAGACCCTATCGGTATTGGAGTCAGTACATATAATATGTATATAAACCTTGCTACTGCATAAATTAATGATTAAATTAAATGAACAGAAAGACTGGAATGGAATGGAATATAGAATGCCAAAGGACAAGCGCTGGGACCTATGAGGTCATTCGGCGATGAAAGGGAAATTGAGTGCAATGGAGGTTTGAAAGGCGTAACAGAAGAAAACCTAACAGTTGCACTATGCATCATTTTTTAGGAGAGGGTGAAAAATAAGATGGAAGAAAGAAAATATGAACGGAGGTACAGTAAAAGGAATGAAAGGGGTTGCAGCTAGTGGCCGAAGGGACGCTGCAAAGAGCCTTAGGAAATGCCTACAGTGCACCGCGTGAGGTGCACCGACGGCGCTACCCCCTACGGAGAAATATAAAGTACGAGTATACTAACACGTTGAGCAGACTAGACGTGTGTGCGCTTGCGCGTTTCCATGTTTACCTACACATTAAGACTTGTTTACAAACCGCTACCCGCTGTCTGACCGAGTCGAGACTCACCTCTGCGAAGTAATTTTTTTTCTTAAATTAACTCTTTTTTTAAACCTCATTAATGGACAGAGTATAAGCTACGAAGAAAGATTGAGTGATGTTGTATCAGGAAACTGACAGCCGGTGAGAAAAAATCTTTACGTTAGCTATAAAGAAAAGTACTTAAAGGTATGAAATATTCTTCCGTAAGATAAAACAAACTTGAGAAAAAATGGGATCTGAGGGAGAAATGAAAATCTGTAAAATAATATGAAGGCTATAATACTGTGTGTGAGAGAGAGAGAGAGAGAGAGAGAGAGAGAGAGAGAGAGAGAGAGAGAGAGAGAGAGAGAGAGAGAGAGAGAGAGAGAGAGAATCAGGAGCTTTATTAATGTCCTCTCACAATTCCAAGAAAAGGAAGACATTATTACCAGGATAGTCTTCATCATTATAACTCATCCTGAGGAAACAATCTCATATATACATTTGCAATATCAGAATAATTTCCATCATCATTAATTATGAAATTTGAAATAATATATCACATAACGTTCCTTATCGCGAACTCAGTTGGCTTGGAAAGGTGCCAAGAAGGTAAATATCCACAAGTTTTTGAAAGAATATAATTTGACATTACATGCATTTTATAAGACGCATTCGCGCGCAAACGTACAGACACGCACAATGCTTGGGTGAGCCTGTATGTACTTAAACCCGATCATCCCAAGTAGACAGACACACATTTGATTTTCTCATTCAAGGTAAATTTTCAAAGAATTAAATGACCCCCTCCCCTTCTATCTCCCGATCCTCAAGGTAACAGACTCCACTCACCCCCTGCCCCCAAAAGACAGACAGACACACATACACACGCACAGCGCCCGGCCATTCATTCAGCTCGAACTGTTCAACGCATTCTAAGTGGACCGCAATATCTGAAATAG
Organism: Macrobrachium rosenbergii; assembly: GCF_040412425.1. Taxonomy (NCBI): domain Eukaryota; kingdom Metazoa; phylum Arthropoda; class Malacostraca; order Decapoda; family Palaemonidae; genus Macrobrachium; species Macrobrachium rosenbergii. Next base: position 38,120,165 of record NC_089742.1, on the reverse strand, counting down.
TACGAGCGACGTTCACACACAGTAGTTCTGAATGGAAGTCCGGATAGGCAACTAACGGCAAAATTAAACAGTAGGCGGAACATATATCGGCCTTCGTCCATAGTAAAGCAACAAGAACTTTCCAATATTTTCTTTTCGGACTGAGATAAAAAGACAAACTATGGAGAGAGAAATGAGACTAGCTTTATGCCCAGCAGCCGGATTTTTTATTTGCCTGAGTTTGCATTTCCGAGGTATTCTTTCTCTCTCTTTCTTCCTCTCTCTAACATTTTGGTAGAGAATCTGTATTCCTTTTGTATATTTATCCCTTCCTTTACTTCAATGTTTACTTTCTCTACGTCACTGTCTTTCATAACATTTCTGAACAGTTTGTGTTCCTCCCCTTAATGTGATTCTCTCACTTCACAGGTATCCCCCCCCCCTCTCTCTCTCTCTTTCTCTCTCTCAACATGTTTCAACTGAATTCATTTGTAACACGGGACAGGAGGACAATTCCTAACAAAATAAAAAAGAAAAAAAAAATTTACAACAGGAAAGGCAACGTGTCTAGCCTGAAAAGTTCCAAAGCTGCCTCTCTTAACATTCATTTATTTTGTATATCGGTCTCCGTGACTGGAATTCCCCACTTCCGGTTCTAAAATTTGGCGAGAGGTCAAGGGACAGGTCTGGGCCTGGATTTCCGAGTAAAAACTACCGTAAAAGCGTAAAAAAAAGATAAAAAAAAAAAAAATTTCTTTGGTTTAATTAGTTCGCAAAGGGCAGTTTGTAGCGTCCAGCCATATGTGGACGTTTTCAGGGAAGGGAAACGTCGTATTCATTTTTATTTTAGGGATTAAATGTAACCTCAGTTATAAAGTAGATAAACTTTTTGATATAACAGTAATGGCATGAATATTTACAGTCATGAACTGAACTGAACTGAACCTAGAATTTAAGCCGAAGGCCAAGCACTGGAACCAATGAGGTCATTCGGCGCTGAAACGGAAATTGACATTAGAAGTTTAAAAGGTGTAACAGGAGGAAAACCTCGCAGTTGCACTATGAATCAACTGTTAGGAGAGGGTGAAAAGTAAGATGGAAGAAAGAATATGAAAGGAGGTACAGTAAAAGGAACGAAATGGGTTGCGGCTAGGGGCAGAAGGCACGCTGCAAAGAACTTAAGTAATGCCTACAGTGCCCCGCACGAGGTCAACTTGACAGTCATGAAATGCCCTTTGAAAGGCTACACTTCAGGTTTTCGGCAAGTATTTTGGGATGAGGTTACTATTCCTACTCCCCCACCCCAAGGGTGATCGAAAGCATATCTATCAATGGCACATGGCATTTCTGCTGGTCACCCAACCAAAAGCTGCCCAGACCGAGCTGTTCTGCCTATTTGTAAATCTGTTCGTTTACTGTTAGATAAGACGTACTTGACATAAATATCTATGCCACACATACACATTTTACAAATGTATGCAAGTATAAGATGATATTCAGTACAAAAAAATATTTATAAAATATATATAGTAACTGTAAATGGGAGAGGGATACAATATTAAAACCAGGGTTTTCACTAGTTTGGAAAAACCCAACATTAATTCTTTCTTCCATGACATGCAAAATTTTTGCATAAGTTTATCAACCTCATAGACGTTCTTGAATCTTAATTTTTTCTAAGCTAATAGGCAGCCCGGGATTTTCACTCAAGGAAATAAGAGATTACTAGCGAATTATAAAAGTGAGGTTCCGTAAGGCTGATTCGGCTAACTTTACATTCATATTTGTTTGCGTAGGTTCTGTGACACTTAGTACCTATCACTACCTACTTTCTCTACTCATAAGCGCTGAGTGTTCGAGAGATTACATGAAAAGACATTACGATGTTATAAAAGGGGCAGCGGGAAATTTAGGGTTAGAGGTGAAAACATCAGGTGTTGCAATAAAAAGGTATTGCTAGAGAGAGAGAGAGAGAGAGAGAGAGAGAGACGGAGAATGTTATCGGCACCTATTCTAGAGTGCTAACTGACCTAGTACAAAAGAATTTTGAAAGAACTTTACACCATTTTAAAGTATCCTTTGGAAAATCACAATTTATTAAGAATAAAGGTTACTGTAAGAGGGAATTTGGCCTTACAAGAGAAAAAGAGAGAGAGAGAGAGAGAGAGAGAGAGAGAGAGAGAGAGAGAGAGAGAGAGAGAGAGAGAGAGAGAGAGAGAGAAACCACAACATTTTTTCCAGTAAGCCATTCGAAAACGACGACTAGTAACAAAAATAGGAAGTGCCGAGGAGAAGCTATATTTCTACCAAAGTTCCAACAAATATCCGTTTCCAAGAAGAGACGAAATAATGATAATAAATTCCTCGAATAAAAAAGGACGTCGAGAGAGGGAAGCTCACAAGGAGATTTAGCTCGGGGCAAAGTTGGGTCATTATAAAGTGTTCCTGGGAATGGACAATTGGACACGATTCCCAGACACAGCTACATTCACTCTTTTATTTATTTATTTATTTTTATCTGTTTATACACACGACAGGAATGAGAGAATTAAATTGCAACTATAGCCTCAATAATAATAGAATCTATTAATAATGAAGAACATTTATTTATACATAACATTATTGGCAAACGGCATCTGCATGCACCGACAAAGCTGGCAAATAAAGACAAATCATGAACAATATTACTCAGAAAACCGGCATTTTGACAATATTGAAGAAATGCATTTCCGCAATATTTCAAACCTCAGGTGATCTTAAATAACTTGAAAAATTCTATACATGCGACGACTGACATTACCAACAGAAAAGAGAGAGAGAGAGAGAGAGAGAGAGAGAGAGAGAGAGAGAGAGAGAGAGAGAGAGAGAGAGAGAGAGAGAGAGAGAGAGATTTACTAACTAGAAAATAAAGTTGTATTGTAACAAAATTTGTCGACTTCCAATGACTTACAGAAACACGTCCATGACACTAATGAATTTTGTACAGGAAGCAAGGTTAAATGGTATGTGTGTGTGTGTGTGTGTGTGTGTGTGTGTGTGTGTGTGAGAGAGAGAGAGAGAGAGAGAGAGAGAGAGAGAGAGAGAGAGAGAGAGAGAGAGAGAGAGACTTACTGTCAAATACAGAAAAATTCCTTGAAAACTTATATAGAAATAAAAGAGACAAGAAAAATAATTTGCACAAAACGCAGTGCAAATGAAAACTAGACAAAATTCACATGACCGTCGCATTCCAAGTACGAATCCCCGCATATCATGCTGCATATTCAACCGGATCCGATATTTCTTCTCGCGATGACAATTCCTCCTGAAAGCTACAACTGAATTTCCGTAATGCATACGTGCGTCGGAATTTTCCGCTTCATTTCCGGCTTCCTAATGCGGCCGTGTGCTGTCAATTCCCCGCCGGCACGGCTGACTTAATTGTCGTCAAAAGCGGCCATTGCATACGATTTCGTAAAACAGCAAATGCGAGTTAATCGCTGTTATATGCACACGACGGGCCTCGTTCCGTGGCGGGGGAGTATGGCTGGCAAGTTCTTTGTGTTAATTGCGTCTATGACCATCGGATTTGTGACGACAGTCTGCAATATCGATTCAATCGTTCTCATGGACTGTTTGTTATACATTATGTAATATCCACCATCTTTCATATTAATGCGTCAATGACCACGTCGGTTGTGACGCTTGTAATATTTAAAAATTTCAAATTAATAGTTTTCATCGATACTCACGATTTAAATCAATAGCTTTCCCTCCTAATATATGCAAAAGATTTGCGATCACTTCATCAAAACAATACAGCTATTAAATGTAAAATTCAACAGCTCTTATTAAAAGGCAGTCTTGACATTTACTCGCAAAATGAGTAGGCCGAGGTAATCAATCACCAGTTAGCAACAATTATCAGATGTCAGGTCAATCATCAAATAAATCATTAATTAGTAACAATCAATCATTATTACGGGAATGTCAAGCCCAGCTAATAGACTCGATGTATAAGTTTCGATATAAAAAAAATTCTTCAAATGTATAAATATTCCGTAACCTCTTCCAGTCCGAAATTTACTAATTAGATTCTTGTCAAATGTACGGCTCTATTTTAGTTATCCTACCAAATACGAAAAAAATGTTTTCATCTATGATTTAGTGATGAAAAAATTCCAAATCATATCGAACACGTGTAGGAAATTAATACCTATGCTAGTCGTAAAATCCAGTATTAAAAGCTTAAGAATTTTTAATAATTTCTATAACGTACATCAAAATTATATAATCATCTCCAATCATTAACCTTACATATGCTATCGGCAAGTCAAGAATAGCAAAAATGCTAATTACCCACTCCTGTCACATGCAGTGGCTGATTAAATTAATTTGGCCCTGTAAAAATGAAATAAATCTAGGGAATCACGCTGAACATTCAAACCCTGCTAATTCTTTCGTTTTGTATAAGACGTTCCACCGTCCGTGATATATGTGTATATGTATATGTACATATGTGTGTAAATGTATTTATGTATATGTATGTGCATATATATGTATGTAATATGTATGTGCATATATATATGTATGTAATATATATATATATATATATATATATATATATATATATATATAATATATATATATATATATATATATATATATATATATATATATATATATATATATTATAATATATATATATATATATATATATATATATATATATATATAGAAATATATAGATATATGAATACATATGTGTGTGACAACCTTTCTCTAAGAAAACGCCTTAACAGTGAATAAAAACATCATAATTGCATGTTCATAAATACCATATACTAAAATAAAACGTAAATCAGACAATTTAAAGAAGATAAAATGCCGTGAGTTACTCATATTATTTTATTGTTATTTCAGTAGATGAAACCTGTTCACACAGAACAAGCGCACACTGGGGCCATTGACTTGAATTCAAGCTTCCAAAGAATGTTGGTTTCAACCTCCTACCACAGACCCCACACTGCAGCAGTAACTGGTCATGATACAGAGGCAGTGATTCTTCATCGCTCTGGGGGAGACGCAAACCGGCGACATCTGAGTGGCATGCCACAACTCTAACCACTATACCAGCAGTGGTCCGGACTACTTGACAGATATGCGGTAGAGCTTTAAAAAGTAACCGAAAAATGACTAATAAAGAATGAGAAATTCAAGCAGAGTGAAAATATTAACTTGGGTTTAGGGTGCCAAGGGTGAAATGCAAAACTGACCTTCCTAAAACGAGACTACTACTACTACTACTACTACTACTACTACTACTACTACTACTAAAAAAAAAAAAAAAAAAAAAAAAATCGACGCATTTTCAGAATATTACTCGGCCACGGCCCCTTCCCCTGGCACTGTAGACAATGCATGACATTATCGCACCGCACTCTCGGACGATATCAGTTGCTGCTTGGCTACGACACTAACAACATCGAAAGGTCGTTCATTCATTAACTAAAGGAGGCTCTAGAACCTGAAAATTTGTACTTATTTTTGTACAACTATTCTGTCAGCATACTTTTGGAAGTTTCCTCTTCATGACAACACAAATAGTAATGCTCTCTCTCTCTCTCTCTATGCGTCAATGACCATTGCAACTTGCTCATCCAAAGGGAAGGGGTAGGGGTGGTACTGGACGCCATCCCTCTCCCTCTCAATGCATGAGGGTCCCTGAATCTTGCATGATCTTCCGAATCCGGCTCACGATAAGGACAGCGCTGCCAGCCGTATGAGTAATATCATGAAAGAAGGGAGAGGGTTAGGCTGGGGAGGATGTGGGCGTGGCCTAGTGATATTCTTAAAATGCGTCGACTATAGTGATGGAGAGACTTTAGAAAATAAGAATTTTTTTTTAACGTTTCAAAATGTCGGAAGCACTATATCACGACTAACCGCATTTCTGAACTTACACAAGGAAACGCTTTCATCTACACCTGCAGATCTGTTAGTGCAGCACTTAAAAACATGTTATTTCAACTAAGATGTCATTATCGAGTGGAACATACTGTTTAAAAACAGTAGAAGCGAATTTACGAAGAAATGAATAAGGATTGAAATTGTGTTGGGTTTAAGGAGAGAGAGAGAGAGAGAGAGAGAGAGAGAGAGAGAGAGAGAGAGAGAGAGAGGAAGAAAGCTCTTGTACCTAACACTTGGATGGAAAACCTTTACGAAACAATCAACACCCATGTATGCAATATCGCTTATGCCCTCATAAAACTTTATTAAGCATAGCAATAACATGAAAAGAGAGAGAGAGAGAGAGAGAGAGAGAGAGAGAGAGAGAGAGAGAGAGAGAGAGAGAGGGGAGAGAGAGAAGAGGAGGGGGAGGAAGCACCGATAGCGAGGTTTATAGTTAGAGACGATAAACACAGTGAACGATATCCGCCCTTCACTTGTATATGGTAATAAGTAGCCAAGCATAAAAGTCTCACAATGCCGTTGCACGGAAATATTATCTTTATTAATTTTCTCTTTTGCTCATATGAAAAAAAAAGGCTAATTCTCCTTAACGGTGGCAGTTTGTTTATGCCAACAACAGTCATATGCACAAACTCCTACACACATACACGCCTCATTATGGATATAACTAAAAAGGTCGAGCATATTTATACACACTATCTACATTCATATGTACACACACATGTATATATATATACATACATACAGTACAGTACATATACATATATATATATATATATATATATATATATATATATATATATATATATATATAGAGAGAGAGAGAGAGAGAGAGAGAGAGAGAGAGAGAGAGACTCTGAAGGTTTAACTCATACGCCCTACACTGGGATGAGGTTGTTAACTCCTTGCCCTTCTATATATATACATACATACATATATATATATGTATATATATATATATATATATATATATATATATATATATATATATATACATACATACATACATACATACATACATACATATATATATACAAGTGTGTGTGTGTACGTATGTATACACAGAGAAATAACAGTAAAACACACCCCTTGTAAAGTATCAGTTATTCTTGATTACGGCTATTGCAGAGTGCAGCCGTTTCTCTCAGAGAATAGTTTCCAGTACTTACTCGGAGCGTTTGAGAAGATAGAGAGACGGATTAAATCTCTTATCTCTCAATTCCTTTTCCCTGCTGGACTGCTTAAATATCCATTATTCTCTCCTGCACCCGTTTTACTTCCTTTACCCTAGTTTTACAGCTCTCTCTCTCTCTCTCTCTCTCTCTCTCTCTCTCTCTCTCTCTCTCTCTCTCTCTCTCCAAAAAAATATATGAAAAAACACTCGTATTACGTCATTCAAAATAAAAATAAAGGCATGAAATTAGTTCTAAACAATATCAGTAACTTTTACTTATTTCTTCGAAAACAAATCAATGAATATATTAAAAGAAAGGTCCAGAGATTTCAACGCAGCTGGCATACGAACTATCAATTTCATTAGGGAAGGACTAAAGAGGTACAAAGAAAATGTCTTCGCCTACCAAGGAAGACCGTAAGGATGAAAGTGTCTGTTTTCCTACGAGAGAAAATGCCTTAAAGCCCTGAGGCTGACCACCACTCCTTCGCAGCCGACCAATTGTACTTGTCCAGGCCTGGTTTTACGACCTCAAAAATGAACCCGGGTAAAGGATTCCCATTTTACGTTATCTCCTGCGATACAGGGGGAGAGAGAGAGAGAGAGAGAGAGAGAGAGAGAGAGAGAGAGAGAGAGAGAGAGAGAGAGAGGAGGCCTTGGAAGTTACGTTTCAAGAATGTGCAAATGGAAAATATTACATGGCATGTAATTCCAACACGGATTGCTTATGTGAAAAATGATTTAGCATTAAAACTATATCGAGAACCATGCATATTGGATATATTTCATTACAGTATTTGAAACCAAAACTTTTATAGTTAGCAGTCGATATATACGAGTAGAGGGCAACTGGTTTTGTTATAATGAGCACTGGGATATAAAACTGAAAAATAAGCAATAAGATGGCTTGATATTTACGTATGGATATGACGCTGATTAACAAAAAAACTGCAGCCGACATACTGAAAACAATTAACGAGGAGGTTTTGTTGTGACTTCTTCAAACACAAAACTGCATACCAACTACATGCACTGACCACCCAATACTCCCTCAATTCGCAGGTATAGGGGAAAGGAATTCATTAGTTTTATGAGATCATCCGAATCAAATCCTTCGTTAAAGATTAACCACCCCTAGGTTGAAAACTAACGTAGGCAGCCTCTCTATATAATTTTTGTATAATATACGGTCTAGTGCTTAACCATCAGGAACTATATTATCAACAAATATAAACACCTGCCATTTATACGAGCTTTCTTTGTAAACTTATTCTTTATATTTCTTCAGTCTGCTAAGTAAAGGACAAGAAGTCGAAAGGCCTTGCAGTACTTCAATGTTTCCCTTTCCTACCGTGGATTTTGTTTTTATTTAAATATAAACATAAATATACTTTTCTGTTTAGATACTAAATCCATTGCAGTTCTTTTCCTAAAAATCCAAAGTTCTGATAGTGAAAGTATAAAAAGTACGACGGAGGCTCAGTCACTGCAGGCATAACCACTTTATTCATTTCAGTTACATGCACACCTCATATACTCTTTAAGTTGAACAAATTGGGATTTTTTGGAGGGGTGAAAGGTTAGGATGCCTAAAAAGTGCGACCCATTGTATAGAAAACACCTTCATAATGGAAGAGCAGGCTAGTATAAGCATGGCAAAGGCTGCAGGGATAAACTGCTTAGGTTACTTTATGAAGCATCTGCAGTCTACTCAGATCTAGGAGTAAATGGGAAATGAAGGTAGCAGACATTTAACTGCCTCTAATGACGTGTCGGAAATGTGAGAGAATGCAAACAGATCGCGTGTATCTTTAAGATTCATGTTGATGGTGACTGAATTTGTAGAGAACATCTTGACTGGTTTAGTACACTACAATGTCAAAAGAAAGTATACTTTGAAAGTGACCATTTAATGTTTTTTTAAGCAAGAAAGAAGTTAGGATAAGAAGACAGCGATTTTATGTTATGAGATACGAAACTACGACACGACTGAAGGCGTAAAGGGCGGCTCCTGCAGATGGTGCTCACTGTAATTGGTGAGAAGTTAGAAGAACTGGTGAAATATCAACAGGCTATTTGTACGCAAAAAAGCATGAGGCAAATTCAAACCAAAATAGTGAATATACAGAGAGCATCATGGATGAAGGGAAGCAGGAAACGAAGTTTTTTCAAAGGTATTTAGGAACAAAAATTACAAATGAAAGTTGAAAATGTGAACAGACAATTCATACAGTGAACTGGGAAAGAATGAAGGGGCTTGTTTAATTTCAAATAAAATGAAGACAAATGCCTGAAAGCACAAAGCGATTGTCGAGTTAAGTCTTCCGTGAGAAAGAGCAGTCAACGTTACTGAAAGAGAAAAATGGGAGGTGGTGAAATAAAATTTGTGTAAACTGCAGGAATATTTAAAACATTAAAAGCCGGGACGCGACACATGCTAGTAGATTGAATGATTTTGGAAAAACGGTTATTCACATGGGACTCATGGATGTACTTATGATATAATGAACGGCATATGTGGGTTATTAAATTGTTTAGAATGGAATAATTAAAATAAAAAGTGCTAAGCCCATGGAGTATAGAAGAATTAGAAAAACAATACAAAGTGCAGTAGGCTATTACTGAGACAGGTATAAAAACTAAAAAACTACACGTCTATCTATATCTAATAAGAGTATGGGAATTTTATTAATATTAGAAGTACAACATAAGAATCTCTCTCTCTAGAATTTTCACATTCCAAGTCTCCAAATCTTCTCCGGTAAATTAGTGATATGTCACTGAACGTCCACAATTTTTGCCCAGCATAATATGCCCGATACTTGAGTACTCTCGAAAATTTCTACGTTAAGAGAACTTAACCATCAGCTTTATTCCAATGTACGCAGAGCGAAACACTCTGCTGCGCGATTTCTCTCTCTCTCTCTCTCTCTCTCAAAAATTCAAATCAAGTGTAACACTCTACTGCACGATTTATCTCTCTCTCTCTCTCTCTCTCTCTCTCTCTCTCTCTCTCTCTCTCACACAAATTCAGATCCAGCGAAACGCTCTACTGCACGATTTATCTCTCTCTCTCTCTCTCTCTCTCTCTCTCTCTCTCTCTCTCTCTCTCTCTCAAAAATTCAGATCTAGCGAAACGCTCGCTGCAAGATTTCTCTCTCTCTCTCTCTCTCTCGCTCTCTCTCTCTATCACCCATAGGGCTGACAACACACGCACCCCTAAAAGCAACAGCTCTATCTCCCTCTCTCTGTCCGGCGAGAGCAAAGCAAATGCCAGAATTCCCAAGAGTAAAAGACCAGAGCCGAGAGGAAGCAAGGAAACTCTGAGGCACACCTCTTCTTCCTCCTCCCCTTTCTTGTGGAATTCCAATCAGTTCTCTCTCTCTCTCTCTCTCTCTCTCTCTCTCTCTCTCTCTCTCTCTCTCTCTCTCTCTCTCTCTCGATCAGTCCCATACACCCTGCAATGGCAGGGGGACTTCCCCTTCCGTCATTTGCATTCCCCACTTCCTCCGCACTCTGGGAATCTTTCCCCCTTTCTGGAATCCCTCCGACAATCGTCTTTTCCCCTGATGCCCCAAATAAAGAAGAAGTCGAGAGGATAAGATGCATCGAGGAAAGGCATCCGGACGGAACAACAACAACAATACTGCAAGAGAAGAGGAGGATATGCAATATCGAGGAAGTATATTGCAGCAGACCGAGACTACAATAGAGGAAAAAAAAATACAACAGAGGGTCATTTCCTGAGAGAGAGAGAGAGAGAGAGAGAGAGAGAGAGAGAGAGAGAGAGATATTGCTCCGGACAAAGTTGTCCAAGGAAGCTCATCTTTTATCGAGGTGTGCATCTGGAATGCGCGGCATTCCATTAATATCCAAGTTGCTTGCACTTGCTCAGATTTTTACCTGCAGTCTTTGCAGACCCCCCCAAAGTCCCAGAAACTTGAGAGAAGTATTCTGCTCTCTTACTAAGTAATAATTGCGCACTTTCAGGAGTTACAAAAGCCAGTTTTGTGTGTGTATGTGCGCAAGAGAGAGGGAGAGAGCGCGTTAACCGGTATAAAATATTTAGCCTTCGAACGTGTTATCCGGATATGGAAAATAGCTGACTGTATTTGATTTCCAAATCCAAACAATTCTTACATTCACAAATCAGACCGAATAATGAAAACTTACACAGAAAAATGACGAAAACGGGATGAACTCAATTTTACTTATGAAGAAACCACGCTTCCACTGCAAAAATCATTATTTCAAAAGAAAAAACTACAAATAATGAACGAACTGAAAAACACTGCTTGTGTTCCCTAAGCCAAAACACATTAATTAATTTCATCAAACTCTATAGCATTATAATATTGTACCAACCGGCAAATTCTGGCTCACGAAGATTGTAATTAAGGAAGAATAGGGTGAAACAATATAAATGAAACAAGATTAATCTTCCTATACGTACGATTTTTCTTCCTGGAAGGCACAAATTCGTGATGATTATAAATCTTGCATGTGTGTGTGTAAGAGAGAGAGAGAGAGAGAGAGAGAGAGAGAGAGAGAGAGAGATATATTAGTAACAGCGACTATGCGACTAAAATTTAAAACAAGAGTGGGAGAGGCAAATGAAATTCATACTGAGAGAGAGAGAGAGAGAGAGAGAGAGAGAGAGAGAAGTACACAGCTGGCGGTAATGAATCAAGTAGGTAATGTCTAAGTCTTCACGTCAGGGGAGCAAAAAGTATCGCAGGCTGTGCGTTATTTACGATTGTAACACGCATGCGCGGCGCTGACGCCTAAACGCATCTTGGAGTCATCTGTCACGGTAGCAACCGCCTCCTTTTTATATATATGTATATATATATTACGATATTCTATCTCTCCTCTTTTTTCCCCTTCTTTTGTTGTACGTAATCGGATCTCGTTTGAATATTAATGGGATTATTTTATCAGATATTCTTAATTATATTGTCACATTCGCCAGCAATAACGCGTTTGGAATAAGATTTCTTTTAAAAATTATAATTCATTCTCTTATCTTTTTATATTTCAAGACCAGTTTTGCACCTTCACTTCTATCGTGTTTTAGTTTCCTCTAAGTCCACTTATGTTGCATAATAGTTAGTGTTGATATGTTTGATCATTTGGTTAATTTTAATGTCGTGTTTCACTGTCTGTCATTTTTGCTTTAAAATTAAATATACGTTCGCTGATGTATACTCATTACATTTACAAACAAATCTTAACTATTATATTCCGTTTTAGTCTTCCTCTAATATATATATATTATTTAATCTGTTTTAGCACTGAAGATGAGAATTTAATTCCTAAAAGGTTCTTGGAGGAAAGAAGTTTGTGACTACATATGCTCAAGTTTCCACTAAACATTTAATTAAAGACTAACTTTATATATATATATATATATATATATATATATATATATATATATATAATATATATATATATATATATATATATATATATATATATATATATATATATATATATATATATTTATACTGTATGTATATAATTATATATACACATAAATATATGCATAACTGAATCACGAATATATGGAACGATGAATATATAACAAAGATTAAAATCCACTTTAGCCGAAAGATAGTTATCGGAGTGTTGCTAGGCCTTTCGACTTATAGTCCTTTACTTAGCAGACTCAGTAAAGGACTGTGTTGAAAGGCCTTGCAGCACTCCATTGTTTGCCTTCGTGATTTTTTCTATATATATATATATATATATATATATATATATATATATATATATATATATATATATATATATATATATATCCATACATACGCACAGAAAGAGCAAACACAATCTCTGCCCATTCTACGCTTTCGGACTTGCATTCATTTGCATAAAAGCCATTGTCAAGTCAGCCATTCACGACGATGGTGATTTAATCCAACATTCGCGTCTAATAGAGCGGGTTCGATTGGCCGGCCATTCGTCCTGGCCTGTTCTCTCCGCTTCCCTCCTCTCGACTCAACGTTTGTCCGTCTGTCTCTCACGCGTCTCTGTTCGTCTCTTGAATGTCTGTTTGGTGACCTGTTTGACTTTTTAACTCTCTAATAATAATAATAATAATAATAATAATAATAATAATATTTAATAATAATAATAATAATAATAATTTATTATTATTATTATTATTATTATTATTATTATTATTATTATTATTATTCAAAAGATGAATAATAATAATGATAAGTATGAATCAAGTCGTCAGCTTCTTCCGCAAACGATGGCTTATTTCTAACAGACAAGTATTACCAAATAGTGAAGGGTAATCAGTGAAGCTTTATTGCCACCTTGTAATTTACTATGATGAAAAAAGGGAGTAACGAGGAACGGGATTTGGCAGTAGCACAGGACTCCGCTATTAACGAAGGAAGAGACTCAGCATGGGGGAGGAAGATTACACGTCCATAAAATTAAAAACTTAAAGAAAGCAACCCCCAAAAAGACGTACACTAAAAAAGAGACGCATCCTAAAGACAAGTCACATGAAACCCTGATTACGACAATTACTGAAAATGGAGAGAATCACTTAAACACGATCACACAAGTAATAACGTAAGGGATGTAGGCGGAAGCAACAGAAAACACTACAAAAAATGTAAACATAAAAAATGCAATCGCGTTTTCTGTATAGCCGCTACAGCGTATAATCAAGGCCACCGAAAATAGATCTATCTTTCGGTGGTTTCGGTATAATGTTATATGAGCAGTGGCCCATGAAACTTTTACCACGGTCCGGTGGTGGCCTATCCTATATCGTTGCCAGAACCACGATTATGGCTAACTTTAATCTTAAATAAAGATAAAAAAAACTACTGAGGCTAGAAGGCTGCAACTTGGTATGTTTGATGATTGGAGGGTGGATGATCAACATATCAATTTGCAGTCCTCTAGCCTCAGTAGTTTTTAAGATCTGAGGGCGGACAGATGAAAGTGCGGACAGAAAAAAGTGCGAACGGACAGACAAAGCCGGCATAAGAGCTATCTTATACAAAAACTAAAAAGGGAAACATATAATAATTATATAATAATTATGAGTAACAGGAGGCTAAGAACTGACTTTGGTTCTACTTTACATTATAATTATTCTTTCGGATTCTACCAACCTTTTCAGTTCACATTTTTCCAGACGTGCGTTTCCATATTAATGAGCTATTCGTGACATACATACATACATGCATAAATACATACATACATACATACACACACACAATATATATATATATATATTATATATTATATATATATATATATATATATATATATATATATATATATATATATATATATATATATATATATATATAGCCAAACAGAAAATGTGTAAACAGTCACCATCATTTTAACCTATAACTAATTCAAACTAACACCGCGAAATATAAAAATAAACGAGTACATATATGTATAAATAAATACTGTCAATTCATTAGAATACCATGCAGACAAAAATATTTCATTCCTCTCTGTAATTGTTCCTGAAACACAACATAGTAAAATATGCATAACTTTTCCGGTAATGCTACTGACAAAGGCATTACGTAATATATATTTTTAATTTATGAATGAGTTCAATACTGTATATCATCAATCAAAATAAAAGTTAACATTCTGGTAATGCACCAAATTCTTGCTGCTTTGCTTGAATTGAGAATTTGGTTGTTTTGCCAAAAAATGATTGCAAACATAGACCAATAACAATGCCCTGACATCAGGAATGAAAAAGGCCCACATAACTAACAAATAATGACCCGAATAATGCGACGTTATGTAATAGCAAATGAAACCCATTTTTCAGTATACACTGGACAGTCTAATTTCCAAGTCACTGCATGGTAAGTTAGGTAGTGATTCAATTAATTAAAAATAAAAATCAATAAGATTCTTACCATGCAAGCGATGATTCTTATTCAGTTTGAACTACAACAACTACCACTACTACAATGGCTCCATCGAGCACTGTTGATAATGGTGAGCGGTTACTCCTATGCAATCAAACATGCTTCTGCTCCATGCAACTCCTCTATCCTTCTGATGGAAACCACAGACTAAACTGACTTTCTGTCCCCAAAGACTATGGTTTAAAACACTTCCTTCCCAATCACTATTTTGCACAGATTCAGGTCCCACTCAACACAGTGGGTGTAATGCGCAAGACGTCTTACAGTGTTTGTCTTCTCTTCGCATTTCTGACGTCTCTGTTAAACAAACATAAAGTGCCACTTTAAGTTATTGGTTAAAGAACCCTGTCCAACAATTTGTTTACTTTTCAGGCGATTTCAACCAATTTTCAAAGTCAGTCATTATCGCCACATGCAGACAAACGTCAATGCACGAAAACTGAAGTCCACAAGGACAAACAATTTCAGGCGATATGACAGGATCCTTTATTGCATAAATTAAAAGATTCACCCTCGATTAAAAACAATAAAATACATGGTCCCAAAAGTAAATCCGTTACAATAAAGAACGAGAAGAACCGGAAGACAGAAGACGAAGGCGAAGACGAGAAAGACAATGCCATTTACGAAGCGAACCTCAAGGGAGCGCCTCTGTAATTGGCTTCGTTTATTCTTACTCTGCGGATATGATGAGGATGAGAGATACTGGAACAGAGTGAAGGAAACAGCAAGTCCTGTGAGAGTTTTCTAATTCATAAGAAGTGTGTGTATATATATATATACATATGCATATACATATACATGTATATATATACATATACATGTTTATGTACATATCTATATACATATACATATTAGATAAATAAAGACAAAATCCCCGAAGGAAAGAGAAACAATGGAGTGCTGCGAGGCCTTTCGACTGACGCCCGTTACTTAGCAGACTGCTAAGTAAAGGACGATAGTCGGAAGGCCTCGCAGCACTCCACTGCTTGTCCTTCGTGGATTTTGTCTTTATTTATATATATTCATCACGTTCCATATTTTCGTGATTTAGTTATACATACATATACATGTATATATATACATACATACAATATATATATATATATATATATACATATTAAATATATATATATATGTCTATATATATACATACATACATACATACATTGTATATATATATATATATATATATATATATATATATATATATATATATATATATATATATATATATATATATATATATATATATATATATATATATATATATATATTTAGTATTTATCAAACACAATCATAATATCTCCCTTAACTTTTGATTCCTTTCACATGTTGGAAACGCTTGTCACTACGAAGCCTGAATCAAGTTAATAAAGAAATGAAGTTTTCAGATGCCCGGCTGAGTATTCGACCTAGTGTCCGGAGTACACACGCACACACACACACACACACACTGTATTTCATTGGCCAGATGGCCACCACATTGTGTATGTGTAAGAATAAAGCAATTCTGATGTCCGCTGCAGGCTTCGAACCCGCCAGCATCCAGCGTATCAAAGCGACCTCGTTCTGACACTATGGATGTGGGGTTCGAATCCTGCTACGGACATCAGAGTTCTTCATATTCTTGCATCTGGATCTTAGGCTCGTGGTGACTAGCGTATCCAAAAAAGTGTGAAGAATTGAGAAGTTAAGAGGGCATTCACTGTGGATATTACAATTACATGCGCACACATATATACATATATGTACACACACACACGCATATATATATATATATATATATATATATATATATATATATATATATGTGTGTGTGTGTGTGTGTGTGTGTGTGTGTGTGAGCAAGTGTGAGAGACAGAGGGATCAAATTGAAATGCATATCTTTATTATTGTAAATACCATTCTCAACCTCCTCTCCTATCATAATACGTAGCATAACTTTCCCGACTACCTGGCTAAGAGTCGGGACGCCACCCCTGCCCCCAACCCCCGGCCCCACACCCTCCGCCGCCTTCCGCCACGAGGCAGTTTCACAGTTACTTCCATCAGAATTTTGCTATGCCACTAAAATGCAATAAAGGCGGCCGCCGTAAACAAGCGTTCGAGAT